>NC_044367.1:4962080-5122080 GCF_007364275.1 Archocentrus centrarchus
ATCTGTCAGCTTTAAGAGCTTTCAACATATGATGCTTTTATTATGCTGAGACTGTAAATGAGCAGCAGGAAATAAACTGGCAAAAAGGGCATTTTCACAGAAACATGGGACACATCACACAGTTTTAGCTTCTCAAAAAGTGAAGCTTGGGTGCTTTTCCTTTAAATGATTTTTAAAATCATTTTAAGACGTAGACTGTAGGTTGAACAAACTAAGCACTGTAATTGCGACTTTGGCTAAATTATATTATTTATTTATTTACTTATTTGTTTGTTTGTTGGCTAAAAAAGTCTATTGTACCTGAAGTGTATAAACCTTTAAAAGTTGAACATGAGCACAAAGGTTCAGTTATTCAAAGCAGAGAAATAGTGGAGCATCACACTGGCCAATGAGGGTTTTGCTTCTGGGATTCTTTCACCTACACTTGAACATATTTCACTTGCTGACTCCATCCATCCATCCATCCATCCATCCATCCATCCATCCATCCAGAAAAATGAAGCCAAAATTAAGGAAGGCGTTTTTGTTGGTCTCTGAAATTGGCAATGAGCTCAGAAGGAAAGTGAATCACAGTGAAAGCGTGTTTGTTAATGAGTGCCAGAAGACACACTTTTTACATTCTCATCTCAACTTCTTTATACCAAATCTGGGCAATGTCAGCGATGAGCATGGGGAAAGATTTCATCAAGATTTTAAAATGACGGAAAACCGATATCGGGGAAAATTTAATCCGAGCATTATGGCTGACCACTGTTGGTGGTCAGCCATAATGAGAGAGACGGATGTGCAGTTTAGCGCAAAAGCAAAAACCTCAAGCATTTTTGAGCACGCTGACCTCGTTTTATTTGGAGCTAAATTGAAAGTGCATCTCTGCTATTGACTTCTGGTTTGTTTTCAGAATAAACACAATAAAAAAAAAAAAAAATTCACATCTGAAATCAGCAGAAATCTGAAAAAAAAAAGATAAAGAGCTTGTCTGAAGTTCTCAGTAGCAAACATTTTTTTTTTTTAGACCAGTGTTATTTGAGTGTGTAGGATGGCAGAAAGGAACTGAAGGATGTGATGAAGGCCAACTAATAAAGAATGACAAATTAAAGTGATGGAGAGAATTGTGAAGCTCGAGAATGCACAGAAATGAATCAGAAAGATAGAAGAAGGCACACAAAAGAAGGAAGGGGGAGTAAAAAAGAAGGAAAAGCCAGAAACAGTTGGAGAGCAAGTTGGCTGTTGTATTAAGGTCTTTCTGCACAGAAAATCAAGTCACACTAGTGTCAAAAGAAAAAAAAGAGAGAAATGAACATGTACTTTTTGAAAATATCCATGTAGGCCTCGGTGTAAATCCTCCTCCTCCGCATATTTCCTCTTGAAGTAAGCAACTTTCGACGTCGTTGAATGGTTTGGTCTCTCTCACGGGGAAGCTGGAGACAAACACAGATTTGATCACAGATCTAATAGAGTAAAATATTTAAATATTAATGATCATGGCTTTCTAACCCACACCACCACAATCATAATGTGCTGGAGTCTCTGTTTTGAGTTTCAAATATGCATCTCTAGGTCAAAAGCTGCTTCTGTGTGATATTCAATCAAAGTTGTGAAAAAAAAGAAAAATTAATTCAGATTTAACCTTCTGTAAAAGTGACTTTTGACATGTAAACAAAGCTTGCTGTACGCTCTCACTGCCACCTAAGACCTTTATGGAAATTATAGAATCTGAAGGTGAATGTTGATGTCAGTATTCTGGGATTAAAGCTGGTGATAAATTATTTATATCACAAAATGTAATATTTGTGCATTTTTGGTTTCTGAATCAGCATCTGCAGCATTAGGTGGTGAAGATAGGCCTTTGGGAGCTACAGTGAACAACAGTTTACCCAAGAAGATCTGAACTTTAGGTCCCTTTATCAGCTTTTTCTGAAGCTAAGTCATCTACTGAGAACTGAGTTGACACTGAGTTGAAATGTTTGGACAGTTTCAGCAGAGCTTTTTAGCTTTTCAGTGTTTTGATTCCGTCTAACTGCTCTCATTAGCTGCGGCGCTGCACAGACAGTTCAGCCTCTCAGGACAGACTTGTAGAAAAGCTGCCCACCCCTCCCTTCATTAAAGACCCTTAGACTGAAATAATAGATGTGATTTGGGTTTCTTCACAGTTTTTGTGCCTTTATCTGTGTTCACTGTGCCTTCCTGATTAGTCAGAGTCATTCTGGATATGGTTCTGTTGCATCTCTGTTCTCTCTGCAGTTGTTTGTTGCTCGTTCCACTGATTTTGCACACATTTTTGTTGCATTTTGCCTCCTTTTAATGTCATTTCTCTCTGTGGTCAGTTTGCATCTCATCTCTGATCATTTTGGGATTTTTTTCATCATTTATTATTATTAATTTTATTTGTATTAATTTGATAACTTTTTCAAAATGTCACATTTTCTGCCTTTGTTGCATCCAGTCAATGGTTGTGATACATATGGCCACTAGAGGCCATGTACGGTAAATGTAATCTATTGAAAGGTATGATAGGTATTAAGAAAGCAGCACTGCGCGGCAGACTTCTGCCACATCGCTGTGAATTCCTGGTTGAGAGATCTTAAACTGCAGGTTTGATTACCTGCTGCCGATTGGTCCACAGCTGACTCGGCTTTCTGACCGGAGTTTAAATTAGAGCTGATCTGATTCTCCACATCGCCCTCAGAATCCTGCTGGAAAACATACACACAGATAAATGAGGAGCAGAAAGGACCAAACATCAGAGCACAAACAGAAGAACTTCACATTTGATCACATTTATTCACTTTCATATTCTTCACCTCAGTGTTTATATATATATATCTATATATATATATACACATTAATAGACACACACATATATTTATAGGCTATAAAAGGGCAAAAAATTTCAAATTGAAGCAGACAAATGATGAATGGATGTGCAAAGAAAAATATTTTAAATTATTTAAATATGTGAGCTAAACCTTTCTTGGCATTATTAAAACACTTTTCAGATTTATACATTCCCACACTAAAATCACCCACACACTGTATGTGCACTGCAGTATAATGTCCTGATTTGATCCTTTAATGGTGTTACATGATACTGCACTTTGGCCAAATGTACCTAGAGACGTCGCATCCAAAATCTGCTCATTTGAATTTAAGAGAGATCAAGAGAGGGGAGAGATAAAAGGGTTGCATGCGTGTGCATGTGTGGGTGATGCTATTTAAAATGCCATAAATCAATCATAAACACTGAGTGGGACGCTTTACATAGTGAAACATTCACGCCGGCTCCCCTGAAGCTGCTGTGGTGACTCACACAGTTTCTATCATCCAACTGCAGCCCGAGAATGATGCACGGTGATGGATGCATAAGCAGAGAGAAAAAGGAGCGATAGAGGCTGCGTGGGAAGTGTGTGTGTGTCAGTGTGTTTGTGTGCATTGTGTGCCGTTTTTTCTTTTGCTGAAAATAATTTTGCTAAAAGCAGAACACGTTTGAGCAGGAGATCACGAGTTTTCATTCTCCTAATTCTTACAAAGTCCGTCTCTCCAATAAGAAGATTTGGCAAATAACAAAAGCTCTTTTTCTAGTTTGCGTCAAAAAAAAAAACTTGTGCCATCTAAAGTCAATAGCTTGCATCTCAAATAGAAACAGGTGATAGAAACTCTTCTTTCTGAGGCAAAAGCAGCACTTTCTTTAAGAAGTGAGCATTTTCAGGAACAAACAAGCTGCTGTAATAATAATGAAGACACCTGCATTCAGTTACATCCTTAAAACACTCCTAAATCAACATGTCTTACCAGAACTTTCTCGCTTTAACTATTTTTTATATCTATATCTATTTTTCCACGAAGAGCTACTTATGTTTGAGCTCCCTTCCTCATTTTTTTTCAACTGATTTTCGTTTCTTCTGCCCTCTTGTTTGAGCACGTTTCCTCAGTTTGGGAACTAGAAACAGCTGTTTTGCAAAATTTCCACCAATCCGTCCATTAAAATTACCGCCACAGGTTCTTACCTTTAAATAATTATGTCGTGCAGCAGTTAAAGCCTCCCTTCCTCTCTCTTCCTTTACGTCCTTCTCTCTTCGGCGCTTCATCCACCGTCCTCACACCGATCTAGCGACTCTCCAGCTCGCCTGAAGCCACAGCCTGTGTCGGTGCAAACAGAAAGCCAGACGGCGGACGTGCGCAGAGCTCAAGCTCCTGTCGGGGTGAGACGCTCACTGCTCTCCCAGACTCCCAAAATATCCCGTTCACAGCAACAGGAGACAACACACTCCGCTCAGTGTGTGCCCTCATTGGTCCTGGAGGAGGCAGATGTTTTCTGTTGCTAGGAGACTGAGTAAGCGCGGCGATGACGTCCTTGCATCAGTCCCCGTCTTCCCGCATCCAAGCGACACACGCCGCACGTCGTTTGTCAGCACACTGAGAACTTTTAGGGTGGTTTGGTTCAAATCCGGGCTTTAAAGTTTCAATGGGTTGGCAGACATAGATGCAGTTTTTAAATCCAATTCTGTTTGGCTTGCTTGGCATTTCTGGCGTAGTTAATGAGTAATGGAGATGAACGCAGTCAGACCCAGCAAGTGGGTAAAGTTATACACCAAGGAAGCAGACGTGATTTTGTTTTTCCCAGTCATTTTTGTGTCTCTGTGGTTGTTTTGCACTCTTTGTGGCGGTGTCCTTTCCTTTTTCAGTTGTTTTCTGTGTTCTTGTGGTCCGTTTGCATCCATTTGGTTCTGGTCCTTTGTGAATGTTTTGCATTGTTGTCTCCTTGTGGTTCTTTTTGACCCTTTCAGTGTCTCTTTGCAATCCCTTTGTGGTCATTTTTGGTTGATTTGTGCCTCTTGATGACTGTTCTGCGATCTCTGTAACAGCTCCGCATAAATATGCAGAATGTGTAAAGAGGAGGGAATAGACTTTTGATACTGGAAGCTTTCTGGGTTTGTAGTCCATTCATAGTAGGGACCAATCATGCTTGAGCAGGCTATGTTTGCCTGCATCTAAACAGTGTGAGTGGAGAGCCAAAATGTATTTGCCAAAATCCAATCTCAAAAACCATCTGACATCTAATGATGATTCAGTGTTTTAAAACTGATCCACTTTTAATTATAGCAGGCACATAGAACAGACTCATAAGTCTCAGGTATCAGCGGTTGCTGGTTCCACCATCCACAGTGCCTAAGTCACTGGACTATAGCTAGTAGGATACCAGATTGTTTTTCTATTAGAGGACATTTTCAGTTACTTAAGAGACATTTTTCAATTAAACACTAGGCATAAATGGCTGTGTACCGTCAAAGCTTTTTAAAGCTAGATATCCAAACTAAAATAAATATTGTGTGAATATGGACTTCAAACAGCTAATTAACAAGCTCCAAATCCATGTTTGTGGGTTAAATCTAAGGCATCTGTGGCCAAAGATTAAGCTAAACCCCACAAAACATAAATAAAAAAAAAACACAAGCTGCTTTCTTCAGTCTCTAATCCCCTCAGTGTGTTGTCCTCTCACTGTTAATGACAAAGATTTAAAAAGCAATCACACGGTGGTGAAGTGTGTTTTTGTTTTTAACTACAAAAGCCTCATTTTCAGAATTAAGACATCCAAACTGTGCTCAGAAGGGAGGAGAGGGCCCAAGAAAACAGATGGCAGGCAGACGTTTACCACAGCAGGGATCTTCTGGTTTTTATTGGCAATGACAACTTGGTACAAAAAGTGCTTTCTGGGTGCTGCGGGAGCTCAGCATGCACAGCTCAGACCAGGGCTGCAGAATAGTCAGTGCAGTATCAGGATCAATGTCCACTGTCTCTTTATAGCCTGAAAGGCTTCTGAGGGAGGCCAGCAAAATGATAGAAAAGTTTATTTTCATTCATTGCTTTAACCCTGTCTCACTGAAATGACATTTTATGGGAATTCATTTTTTTCCCAGTTATGTTTAAACCAGAACTGTGAACCCAGTCAGAGACAGCTGGAAGTTTTGGAGCGGATGTTATGTATAAAGCATTAAAACTAGCTTAAGGTCTGTGGTAAGTTTAGGCAACAGCCTGTGAGTCAGAACAGCAATGAGGTCATGCCTAAATCCAAAAATGTTTTCTGTGAACTGTTAGTGTATTAAACCAGACAATGACTTCTCCCCTTTCTTGACCAAAAACTGCCAGTAATGAAACATAAAACCACCCATCAGTTTAAGTGTTGTATTAAATTTGAAGCAAATTTAACACAAGTTTTAACTTTGACTATTTTTTTTTAAAGGAATACTTGGCTAAATTATACTCTGTCACTATGAGTTGCATGAAAAGATTAGTTAGTCCCATGTTTGTGCATTAAATGCAGAGCTACAACCACAAGGCCTAGCTTAGCATAAACACTGACAGTAGCGCTAAATAGCTCGCCAGGCTTTGTCCACAGTGAAAAAAATAAACTCAGCAGCACTGCTATAGTTTGACACACTTACAGCATATGTATTTAATCCTCACAACAAAAACATGACCTTACCTTACCTTAAGAGGTAAAGCTGTGCAACCATAATTAGCATGGTGTTTCCCACTCTTTGTTTCCACTACGCTAATTGTCTCCTGACTCTAGCGCCATACTTAAAACTTGAACTCCAAGTTGACTGTTTTAAATATGTCAAACAGATTAATTCAACTTTGCATTCATTTAATTATGTTTTATTTATAAAAATAAAAAATTAAGCTAGCTAACTATGAGAAACAGCCGAGTTCACATTTGTACAGGGCCACAGCGGGAAATAGATCTGAATTCTGTTCAGTTAGACCTATTAACAATCAGATTTTGATATGATTTTAAAACAGACCTTTTACAACTGATATTCTACAAGGTCCATCACTTTGCATGTGAAAGATCCCCATTTCCGTACCAAGTGGACACAAACCCAGGATCAGGGAGTCATAAGCTTGTGTACTGCTAGTGTCCATCCAGAGCCCAAATAAATGGAGGAGTTATGTAAGGAAGGTAAAATCTATACCAAACTCAACATGTGGATCCGTCCAATGTGGTGACTCTTTGAGAAATAAGAGAACAGTCAAATGTAGCTTTTATTTAAAACTGCTCTTCTTTGTTCTGTGTAAAATGTATCCAATGTACTTAACAGCTTAAAATTTGAATTTGCTAATGGATGAAATAAAACTTTATTTGGTCTTGGTTTTTAAAACATTTTCAACCCTCTATAGACTTGCTTTGGACTTCAACCTGAGTTGTCTGACTTCAGCCCTGGTCAAGGCCTTGATAAATAAACCTTTGGGGCATATGCAGTCCTACAGCAGCATTCACAGAGAACAACAAGGAGGCTTCATGCAGATGTGTATCAACTCTTTGTCATGGTGGATATGTTTCATCTCAAAATATTACAGGCACTTCATCAGTATTACAACTGTATTACATCTGCAGCACAATCTGATCACACAAATCTGTCTCACATCTGTAATACAACCTGGGATCTTGAACTGAGCATGCAGATATATAAATACAATCCTGGGACGTATTTAAAAACATTAAACATTTACTATTTTTAAAAATATAATAGATATGATATATTCTATACAACAACTAAACATGCATAAAATATATTCATCTGTGCAGTAAATATAATTCATATCACGATTCATACTCACACGTACAAAGCAGTAGAAGAGGAGTGCTGATATTATTTTTCCCCGCTGTAGACAAGCACTTGGATTGTTGAGTTTCTGTCTATATTCTATAAAATTAAACTGATTATAAAATGTTGAAATAGTTTTGACTCATCTGCCAAATATCTTAATAGGTTAAGACCAGTAAATGAATTTAAGGATGCACTTTGGCATTATTAAAGTTTATGTTGTTGTTTAATACAATAAAGCTGCTTTGGGTATTTTTTAATTAACTATAAATCTCAGTCAATGAAGACAGATTTCCTCAGCAATCCTAGCCAGCCAACTTAAAAGGAAGAAACTGACTTTTTTCCCCCTCAAATCCCTAAAGAGTAACTGTCAAATTGCTGCCTACTGGAAAACAAAATTTAACTTCAGGTGATTTCAAAGTTGTGCTTGCCGTTTTATATTTTTTTCCTTTTGACAGTGAAAACACTGGAGAAATATTTTAAATAATGAATTAAAACATTTTTTGGCTACACCACAGGACGCTAACATTAGAAGGCCTACAGTATTAACTGGTGACATGTTGACTATTTTGTGAGTTTACAGGTTATAAAGCATCACAATAAGGATCCTGGACCAGAATTTAACCGTGAGTGTTAATTTTAGCCAAGAGGCTAATAAATCACTGGTTAGCTATCATAGTAAAACTTGCTGGTTGAATATACAGGATAAAAAACCTGTCCATGCTATGCATTTCCATGGTATACCTGGACAGTGTTGGTTCTTTTTTGTGATACTGCACTATAATTCAGTAACTAGCAAATTTCTGGGTCTCCTTTAGCTGGGGCAGATAATTTTCACAGTTGCCTGTAAAATTGTGTCAGTTTGTTTTCAAAAACAGAGTCATACCTTTCAAAATCACTAGAAAATAACACAATTATACATGTTGTTGGGTGAAATCTGCTTATAGGAATGGGATTTGGTTTGCTTCGTCTTTAGAGGCCTAAATCAGAACTACATCACAGTGTAGAAAATTAAAAAAAAAAACCCTCTGGATCCCCATTTAAGTTAGCTCCAGCACTCCTATTCATCTATACCTTAAGTAACTGTCATTACACATCTACAGTTTTAACTTACAGCATTTACATGTTGGTTCCTGCATTAAACAGATACAAAATGAGTCCATTCAGCTATGTCCCTCGAGAAGTGACTCATGTTCATATAAAAGAAAAAAAGATAAAAACTTGTCTTTCTGCTGCTGGAAACGTCCCTGAATGTCTTTAGAAACATAATAAATCACAGAATGAACAGAAGCTGTTCAGAGGTTGTGGCTTACTTTCTTGACACACACCGACATTATTGTCTGTCAAAAGATTAGAAAAAGGTCATGGTTAATGAAAAATAGGAGAGTAGATGATGAGGATGAAAGCTCTGGGTTCAGTAGTGAAAGCTGTCTGCTGTCTTTTTTTTTTTTTTTTTCTTTTGTATACTAACACATTAAACACAAAAAAACTGGAACGCAAACAGCCCTGATTTGTAATGCATGGCATCAGCTTATGGCCATCAAACCTCGAGTCATTTCCGATCACAGTTTTCAAACCAGTTTCTCAATTACTCAAGAGGCCGTGTTGTCACCTGCCCAAAGAAAACAAACGAGTGAGTAAACACATCTCTGCTCCCAGTGTGCGAACCCCCGAGGGTTCAGCTACAGTATTTCTCAACACAAACAAATGTAACCCCCCGCTCCAGGCTGAACTGCTGCCTTGTGACTTAAAGATGCTCAAATGGGAAGAGGAAGAGCATTAGCAGCAGCATTACCCTCATCACTATCACACTGTACAATTCTACTGCTATAACTACCAATTATCACAGTATGTCACAGAGTGTGACTGGGGGAAAAAAAATACACACACATGTGCACACACTTCCAGGGTAATTCATTGACTGTTCTTAACAGCTGCAGTGAGATATTTAAAGCCTCTTTTGAGCTCAGTATTGATGGGTGTTGAAATGAGCTTTGCCCTGTGAAGGAGACTGAGCTGCAGCCAAATAACATCATTCAGGATTGATGAGGCTCATCCCAATGGCTTTAAGAGTCTCCAGCTGCTGGTCTTCCTGCCTGCTGTAGCACGAGCGTTAGGAGAATATGAATGAGTGCTGAATATGAATGACACATCCTTCTCCTCCAACTGAATCATAAAATACTGGTTCTAATTGGTTTGAAGTATTTCATGGTCACATGATCTTTCCCTCGTATTTCTACACTGCAAAATATAAAAAAAGTGAAAGCTGCTTTACAATTTTAAGGTAAAATAAATTAGACCACCAAACGTTATCCTGGTTAGTACCTGTTGCCTGTCCTGTGATCTGTTCCATTTACTGAGCTGCTTAGGTAGTTGTTTGAACTTACAAACCTGACAGGTAAAAGCAGTTATTTTGAGATTTTACACGTCAGGCTGTAAGAAGAAATGATCTAGTCCAGGGGTCGGCAACCTTTAATATGGAAAGAGCCATTTGAACCCGGTTTCCATGGAAAACAAAACGATGAGAGCCGCAAATACTAGCGGAAGCCGGTAGCGGCTAAATTGAGAAATGAAAATAAATAAATAAAATGATTTTATTTTAATATTTCAAGATCACAATAATGTTCCAATTTAAAACTACGAACTGACAAAAATAAAATGCACTTCAATTGGATACTTATAATTTACTTCCGAGAGCCGCACAGAGCTGCAGCTTAAGCCTGAAAGAGCCGCGGGTTGCCGACCCCTGGGCTAGTCATTACAGGTCATAAAATTAGGTGACTACAACCTGAGATGAACTACACATGACACTGTTTCATAAAGAAAAACTAAGCTAAATTGCAGAAGCAGGGTGCAGAAATTTTAAGTACACCCCATGGGTCAATAGCATGTAGAACTTCCTTTAGCAGCAATAACCTGAAGTAACTGTTTTCTGTATGACATTCTCAGTCTCTCACATTCATTGTGGAGGAACTTTCGGCTCACTCTTCCTAACAACATTGTTTCAGTTCACTGAAATTTGTGGGGAATTGTATATGAACAGCTCTCTGTGGTCCTGTGATAGCTCTTTTAAGGTCCCACCACAGCATTTCAGTCAGATTGAGGTCTGGACTTTGACTGGCCTATTGCAACAGCTTATTTTCTTTTTTAGCCATTCGCAACTGAATGGCGAAACGCTGTGCTTCAGATCATTGTCCTGTTGCACGACCCAATTTCAGGCCAAGCTTTAGCTGTTAGACAGATGGCTTCACATTTGACTCTAGAATACTTTGATTTACAGAGGAGTTTATAAGGTGGACTCAATGCCTGTAAGGTGCCCAGGTCCTGTGGCTGCAAAACAAACCCAAAACATCACCCCTCCACCACCATGCTTGACAGTTGGTTTGAGATCTTTGTGCTGTTTGGTTGTCACCAAACGTGGTGCTGGGCATCATGGACAAACAGCTTTGGTCTCATCTGTCCAAAGGACATTGTTCCAGGAGTCTTGTTGTTTGTTGCAGCTTTGCAAAGCTAAGCCATGCTGCCATGTTCTTTTTAGAGATAAGAAATGGCCTTATAACCCTTTGGAGACTGATGCCCAGCAACAACTGCTTCTCTAAAATCCCATACCTGAATACTCCAGACCAGCAAACTCCCAACACTTCTGTTTTTATAGAGGTGCTCACACTTGCTGACGATCAATGAAATCAAGTGCATTTCATCAGCAGCGCCTGGCTGCTATTCACCCTCCTAATTCCTACAAAAGCAGCAAGGTTGTACTTAGTTTATCACAAACTGCTTCTGCATTTTGTCTTAATTTTTGTTAAATAAATAATGATATGGTGTAACATGTCATGTAACATTTCAGTGTTTTCAGTGTAACACTGCACTGTAACTGAGTCCAACAAATAAAATGTTTCTAAGCTTTTGGTCTTTGTAAGTAAAAACCAAGGCGGATGTTTTGGGGTTAACAGTTTACAACTGAACATTCAAACACCAATAGTGTATTAGATGTACCTGAGTTTATTGGTACTCTGATTTTGGTAAATTATAAGTGTTAGGGAATTGAACACTAGCCTTCGTAGCAGTTAGTGCTGATATTATTTAAAAAAAAAAAATACAAGCTAAACCAGGACTTCACATGTATTAATGCAATTCTAACTTATCATATGATTAAAGTCTGACATTTTAGGAAATGAAGGAACAGAATGAAACCTAATTAAAAAAAATCAAATCACTAAATTTCTATGTGATGACTTCCTGATTAAATTGTCAGCTATTAGCTGGTATCAGCTTTGGATTCAAACTGTGCTGCATTGCTTCTGACAGTCAAAACAAGTGAAGACATCATTAGGTTTTGGATTTTGTGTCGTCTGCTGGCCGTGTGGATTTATTCGAGTAAACGATTTACTGACTGAGCACAAAAGTTGATTTTTGACCTGGGAAAGAGCCGTCAGCACGAGTCAGATTAGCTACTCTTTTTTTTGTGGTTTAACACTGAAACTCTTCATCCAAAAATGCACATTAATTCAGTTTCTCTGGATTAGCTCTCCCACAGTGCTCTCAAATCCACAAATTACCACCAGCATTCCCAACAAATATGCTTTTTGTCAGTTTCAGTGTAGGTTTTGTCAGATTTATGATAAAATAAATGCAATAGATTATTTGCTATTTTTTTAGTTGGAAGGCCGATTTTAATCCACTGAATAGAAAACTTTGGAGACTGGTTTAAAAAGTACGAAAAAGAGGGATATACTTAGATGTGACCAACTGGGAAAAATCAATGTAGACTTTAAGATTTGATTCACAATTTGATTTCAAACTTTTGCTGATCTGCCTGTGATCACACTGTTTGAACCTAATTACCAGGTGGTGATGAATTATAAACACAGACATAACCTAATTTTACATAATAAACCTTTACCTTTACTGTGGTCTTGTCACAGTTGTGTCTACTGTTATATTTTTTCTTTGTGTGTGTGTATGTTTACAGTTACAGATATGTGCTTTTTACCAGCTAAACAAGCTCTTTATGCCCAGAGGAAGGATGTAAATTGCAGTAAAATGTCACTTGAGAGTTGTTCACAGGAGTCTGTGAGCTTGTAAATCACTGCATTCATCCTAGCAGTGTGATGTAACTTCACCAAATGAGTATAAAATTGGATAGATGGATGTGTAGCCATGTGTTTGCGTTCTGACATGAATGGCATGAGTTTTAAATGAAACTCTGGTTGGTGTACTGCAGCGCTCGCTAAATACTTACTGGATACGTTTGTGACCTGCATGAACTTCATCATATAACATTTATCATTTATCATTCTCGACCCATAACAAAGATCCAAATCTGTGGCCCTTCTGACAGGATGTGACACTAATATTTCCAGACTGTTTCCTCTCTGCAGTTTAGTTTACATTTTCACTGACTTGTCCGTCAGTGAAAAAAACCCAAAAAACAGCAAGAGTTAGAAACAGCAGGTCATGCACAAGCGCGCACACATCTTCAGTGCTTTCTAACACAATACAAAAACTGAAGTGCAGCAGGAAGGACAAATTTTCCACTCGTCTTTGAAGCCGGCAAATGTTCAACTGTGATTTTTTTTTTAAACCGCAAGAGCTTAAAAGACAACAATATCTTGTCTTTGTCTGCCATTTCAGAAATGAAATTATTATCTGTAAGTCTCCTTTTATAATCTAAAGACTTTCATTAAATCATTTTTTTCTTTCCTTAATCATCAATTTAAAGTTTTAAAACCCATTACAGCCTGAAGACTGAAGAGCCTTCAGGCTGTGCTTCGTGCTGACACAAACTAACCAGCTGGGTCGCATGTTTTTCAAGGTTCAGATGAATGTAAAAATTGCGTGAATCACTGAGGCTTGAAACCTTAATCAGAATACTCCACTCTTTAAAATCAGGACTCATCTTTTCTTTTCCCAAAATGCTCCTACAAATTAAAACCTGCCCACCTTTAAAAACAAGAAAAAAAAAAAGTAAAAGTCCTGCCCGACAGTTATTTTACGCCTCCAGCAGGATGTGCCAGCGGCAGACCTGCTGTCCTCGACCTTCCCTCATGTCCTGCCAGTGAAGCAGCTCTTCATCGCCACTGCTGTTCTGGCCCAGAGCGATCCAACCCACCATCTCCTTGCGCTTCATGCTGCGCCGGTTGTAGATCGAGATCAGCAGAGTGACATCTGACAGCTGGAACAGAGCAACCTGGAAGATAAATGTCTCCTTGTAGACGGGGTTGGGCTGACCACGGCGTACTGACGTCTTAGTCCGACAGATCTCCTGACCAACTGAGTTCAGCAGAGTGAGTCGCCCGTAGGTGTCTGGACCAAAGGGGAGGAGGGAAGAGGAGAGGGGATGAAGAAGGGAAGAGATTGTTATGAATGGCATTTCAGTGTGGCCGGAGGTTCTCTTTCTTTGCATGTATACAGTGAGCACATGTATATGATTGAAGTGTTTGTATGTGTGAGGCTCCCTGCAGACCTGGTGGCCTGTTCATGGCTAGGTTTCTGAAGTGGCTGCCCTTGATGAGCTCCACAGACATGCGTCCCGTTGTGGCATTATAGGAGAGACCCACCAGCAGTTCAGGAACGCCACCGTGGGTCAGAGACTGAGTTGATGAGGCGCTGTCGCTTTGACTCACAGCAGACAGACTGAGCTGGGAGTCGACACTCTGAGGATTAAAAAGAAGTTTAGTGGCTAATATGTACTAAACATAAACATGCCAGAACAAAGTGTAAAGTCAGTTATACCTTACCTTCAGGTTACTTCGAGGTTCCATGACTAGTGTTGTTTCCATCGTCCCCCCATTTGGGTTGAGTCCTCGTAAACGCAGCACTTTCTCCCCCATCATTCGCTCACGAGATATCCTGCTACCCAGCGCATACAGCCTGAACCTGATGGCCGACATGTGAAGGTCAGACGGCTCCAGGCGCGAGAAGCGAAACGTCTCGTTGAACTGTGGTACTGAGCCTTTCTGCACAGATGTCTTGTGCCGCTGCTTCTTGGATGGCAGCAGGACCATGTGCACTTGCCAGGCGCTCATCCCACTGCGAGCCTTGTCGGGAATATCTCGAGCCGCAATCACAGAGACCAGCAGTTTTTCAGTGTCAGGTCGGTACTCCACCGAGAGGACCAGATCGCCACACTTGGAGATGGGAGTTCGAGGGGAAGAACAGACCGGCTGAGACGAGACCTCGCCGTGAGGAGGCGGCTCTTGCTGCCAAAGTAAGGAGAAAAATCATCCACTTGGGAAACACATTACAACAATCTGTAACTTGACCTTTTGCTAAGGACAGCTGCAGTCAGTGGATTGTAGTGGTGACCAGTTTATTTATCTGTCAGTCATAATAATCACTCTTTTTATCAAATGTTCAGAGAGACAAACTGAGCAGAAACCCTGTCATGAAGCACAAGTAAGCGCCCTCCTGCGCCTCCTCCACCCCTGCAGTTAAAGACTCCCGTGCAGTCAGCAAACACAACATCGATTGTGTCAAGTGTTGACAGAGCGGGCGAGTGTTGCCGTCGACATGGCAACCACAGGAGAGATAAGATAATCAGAGGCCTGCTGAGGTAAACTGAACATGCAGATCAGGAGATGCACACAATAAAAGAGGAAACCATAAGAACGGACCCCCACCTGAAGGAGAGCATATATGTTGATTGAGCTAGCACTGCTCCGAGTAACAGGGTGTAGTAGCTGATGCGGCCAATGTAGCAGCAGTGGTATCAATGTACGTGTGAGCAGGTAAAAGGATAATTATGACTTTTAATTTAAATGTCACAGAGATATCCTCAGTGGCTTAAATTGAGGAAGGAATATACTATATTACCATACCTTATAATATATATTATATTACCTTATAATAAATTATCTTACCTTATAATATATATTATATATTATTACCTCTTATTACCATTACAAAGTCATCTCTGCATCTCCTCCAAAATGTAGATAACTAAACAATCTTATTTTTTCCATTGTTTTATTTACTAAAATATGAGAATTTTACACTTCCTGTTCCCACTTATTGACCCACTTCATATGAATGATTAAGTTTGTCCAAAGCTTTGACTGGTACTGTAGTTTTGATACACGTTTCACCAGGTTGTAATAAAGATTAAATTGGAGATACTTTTAATAATTACAAGTAGCAATTAAAAAAAAAATCACAAGTAATGTCTATGAAGTGATTATGCCTTTCCAGCTGCTAACGATTTTAAAGTGGCTCTATTAGGTCAAAAAGCCAAAAATCTCAGGAGTCGGGCTGCTCTATACGCTCACTTCCAGACAGGTTCTTGGTTTTGGATGATGTCACCGAGAATGGATATAATTAATTTAACAGCATTAAAAAGCATATCTACACCCTGGTACAATAACATTTTTGTTTCTATCGAAAGCACTAATTAGCAGATACATGTGTTTGTGTGTTGCACTCGCACATTCTGTCAACTTGCAAACCTCAGCTGCTAACTTAGCTGAGCGCTCCACACTCTCGTTCAAATATAGTTGCTTCTGGCTCCTAAAAATAAATAAATAAATAAATGAAGAACATGTCAGAAGCCAAAACACTAATGTTACAGTTTCAAAATGCAGAGTCTAAAACCAGTGGGTTTCATGATGGTGCATGTGAACATATATATAGTATGCATTTTACCCTTTTTTTTTGGGAGGAGCAGCCAATCAGAAGAAAGTCATCTTAAAGCGAAAGTGGCCTGAAAGGAAGAGGAACTCAAACGGTAAAGATTGGTAAACAGTAAAGCGGTGTCCTCGTTAGCTCTTTTTTTTGTTTTTGTTTTTTGGCACGACTTGTTTCTGCAAGTTTTTTATATTCCAATTTAATGCTTAACAGGTTTTCATGGAAATAACACAGAGCCATGGTTTGTGGTTTAAACTGAAGAAAAGTTACCATTAAATATACAAGCTGCTCATTTGTATGATACAGACATTTGGTGATAATGGTTTAACCTACTGTAGTTTTAATGCTTCGCTGCCACTGATGTACCCCTGTGTGTGTGTGTCATGGTTTTACATATTGAAGAAGTTTTATGGTTATGTTTTTGAGAGAAACAAACCTTAAACTTGAGGGGAGTATAAGGTAGGTACAGCAGCAGTAAACATACCAGAAAGGGTAGTATTATTAGCAGCTGTAATACTTGCTGCAGCTCTAACCATGAGCGGGGCCGTTATATAACTCTATAAATAAACAGCTAAAAAAAGGGAAAAAACAGACTCTCCCAGGCTTTCTGTAGCTCTGCAGCCCCTCTGATCCAACCTCATTTTTTATTTATGAAGCATTTCTGGAGTTCAGTATCATCCTGTGTGTGTGTGTGTGTGTGTGTGTGTGTGTGTGTGTGTGTGTGTGTGTGGGAGGTGTTTACAGCGCAGATTGCACCCAATTTTAAAGTGTGATTCGATCACTGAGAGGTTGTGAATTCTACAAACACACAAACTGAGATACACATATGAAAACACACACTCACAGAAATACCACTCAGAGCAGAAGTATTCACATTTATATGCATGCTTTGTTTACACACACACACGCATTCACACTGTAGGCGTTATTACCTACCATCATTATAACTGTGCCTCATAAGGGCAGCACCGCTGTATTTATCAACCTTGTGAATAAGAATTAACTTAATTGGGGAACAAACTTTGAATTAAGGAAAACTGATAAAACAATTATTGTGATCTCAAATGATTGATCATTAATTTGGGAAGTCTAATTAATAACTAAAATCATCAAAATTAATAGGAAATCGAGATAAGTTATTAGTTTAATTAGTCTCATAAAATACGCTAGACTATTGATTCAAAAGAGGTTAATAATTAAATTAATAACATATCAGTAGTCAGTGTGGTTGAAGAATTTGAGAATTCTGTAGAGGTTGGCAGCAGTCTCTCCTATATAACATTAATTACACCAACATATGTATTAAAGAAAATTTATTTACAAAAGTAATGAACAAAAATCCACAAAGATCAAATTGAAGACTAAGAGAAGAAGAATGTACAGTTGTGTTCAAAATAGTAGCAGTGCATTCAAAAACATGAATAAAGCCCAGAATCCTTATAATAGTTTTCATTTACAGGCATTGGGGACACTGCACATTATATTCTAAATCAAAAAAATTGTAGAAAAATGTATAAATTTTCCAATTACTTTACATGAAATTAAGAAAAATGAATGCTGGGCTGTTCAAAAAATAGCAGTGTTTGCATTTTTCTTTATAAACTCAAATATTCACTTTATGAATGTAAAAATCTTCATGGATTAACTTTAATTTTGTTGGTCTGGAACCAAGATGCTGCTCACTTACTGGTGTGTTTGGGGTCTTTGTCTTGCTGAAACACCCATTTCAAGGGCATTTCCTCTTCAGCATAAGGCAACATGACCTCTTCAAAGATTTTGATATATGCAAACTGATCCATGATCCCTGGTATGTGATAAATAGGCCCGACACCATAGTAAGAGAAACATCCCCACATCATGATGCTTGCACCATCATGCTTCACTGTGTACTGTGGCTTGAATTCAGTGTTTAGGGGTCGTCTGACAAACTGTCTGGGGCCCTTGGACCAAAAGAGAACAATCTTAATTTCATCAGTCCACAAAATGTTTCTACATTTCTCTACAGGCCAGTCGATGTGTTCTTTGGCAAATTGCCACCTCTTCAGCACATGCTTTTTTTTTAAACAGTGGGACTTTATGGGGGCTTCTTGCTGACAGATTAGCCTCACACAGGCCTCTTCTAATTGTCACAGTACTCACAGGTAACATCAGCCTGTCTCTGATCACCCTGGAGCTGATCATTGGCCGAGTCTTTCCCATCCTGGGTATTCTTCGATCCATTTCAATGGTAGTCTTCCATTTTCGTCCACGTCTCTCTGGCTTTGCTTTCCATTTTAGAGCATTGGAGATCATTTTAGCCGAGCAGCCTATTGTTTTCTGCACTTCTTTATATGTTTTCCCCTCTCCAATCAACATTTTAATCAAAGAACGCTGTTCTTTTGAACAATGCCTGAAACGGCCCATTTTTATCAGTGAGAAATGTATGTACAACATGTGTTGGCTTCATCCTTAGGCCACCTGATTGATGCCTGTTTTTTCACAGAATGAATGACCTCACTCATTGGACTCTATACTGCTATTTTTTTGAACACGCCCCCTTTCAATTAATTATTCAATTACACAGACTCAGGAGCATGCATCTCATGAATGCTGGGTCTGTTGGTTTTCTATGACTCAGCTTACTACACCTACTGGTAAATTATTTGCCATGTAGTAATATGATTTCTACCAAAAATATTGATTGATCTGGTTAGTCATGTTGGACTGCTATTATTTTGTGTGTGTGGGAGACAGAGTGTGTGCACCTGTAGGAGTGTGTGTGTCTCTTTGTTCTGTAATGTGGTTGAACATGTGGTCACAGAGAACAAAGAACATGTGTGGAGGGATCCTTGAATTTCCTCACCATGTGCATGGATGTTTAAGCCAAATAAAAGATGTGATCATGTACAATAATGGTGCCTTTAATAATGAAAGTTTTTAGTTAGCATGCAAGAGTCTGGCTGTGTGTAACTAACATAAACTAAGAGGTGTAAAACTCAGGAACAAAACCATTAAAAGATCACAATTAAATGAATGAAACAAATCATTACATGTATGTTGTGTTCTTCTAAAAGTACATATTGTTAGCCAAGTGTTGTGAAGCAGGGTTCAATGGACTGGGTCCAAGCAAAGAAGTGTGATCCACTTCAGCTGCTGTCCTTTACTGTCCAGGTCCAGGTTGCCTTTATTCTCTTTTGCTGCTTTTCCACTAGTACATACTCAGCTCGACTTGGTTTTTAAAATTCTCTATTAGGTGGTAGTGCTTGGTACTGAAAATGTGACGTCAGCAGGATGCATGCCACTGATTGGCCGTGCAGTGACATCACCAGATGAGTCATGAGAGCGACTCTTTCACAAGAATCAAACCTGCTGTTTTGAAACCCAGAAACGAGGGAAATGGCTACACACTAACCAGCACAGACGTGCTTGGTGACTGATGACAGAATTTAACCAGGAATCTTTTGCAGGATGTTGTATTGCTGCAGTCAGAAGACAGTTTTGGTGTGTCTATCTGCAGAGTACACGGTAAAGAGCACGGAGGGGAGAGGTCAGAGCAGACCTCTGCCTCTAAAGTCAGAGCAGCCTTCTCACCTCAGAGGTGAGAGTGAAAAAGAGCTCGAGAAGAATGCCCAGCTGTGGTTTTGTCTAGCTAATAAAATGCGCTGCATTATAGATGCAGGAGGTGGCCTTTCACCTCCTCGGGGGCGGAGGTTTTGTTTATAGCACACGGATGAATGGATCTGTGGCCTTCCTCATGGCTTCTACAGCACTTTTATTCACGAGTTTCTGTTTGTTAGCATCACAGTGTGGAGAATGAAGGAAATATCAGCTATTTATGCAAAACCTCAGAGAGCTGTGGTTGGTTTGTTTCTTCTAAAGTGAACCTGAGCGGATTACCATGGCAGAGTGGTAATCCTCTCACAGCTGAGTGACGACGATACCTCTGCCAAGCATGATGGGGAGCAGCAGGGCTGCGGTCAGCTCCATGACCCCGTTAAGTAATCCCTGCTCCACTTTATTTATTTATTTACTTTTTTCCCTTTTTTGGTCATTCATGTGATCACAAAGTGTGAAATTTCATTCTCCGAAAGTCCGGAAGTGCTTGTATGTACTTACTGAAAACACTATTTATTCTACACAGTTGTTTTAGCCAGGGTTCCTGAGTGTGGTGCATTCAAGAATAAAATACTCACTACAGCTATTATTAAAAAGAAGAGCATTTTTTGTGCTTCTTCCTCCTTACATCAAGACACAGTTTTATATAAGTATATAAGTTTTATATTTCATATTTCTTCCAAGTGTCCATTGTGAAGGTGTTACTGACCAAATTTGGTTCATGTTGGTGGATTTCCTCAAACAGTTAATTTGAGTTAAAAAAAAAAAAAGATTTAATCAGACTGAAATTTACTTTAGGCATGCATTTCCATGCATTGCAAGGTTTTTTATTTTTTGAGTGTACGGACCAACACTTTTTGCCTTGTCTCAAGAGAAGAAGCTTGTGAAAAAATTAGAGGTGGCTCAAGATTTTTGCACAGTACTGTGTTGCATTATTGATATTTTGTCCAACCCCTACTTTATAGAGAGATAGTAGTTTTTCCTCCAAAGGTTGTAACACTAAATTAAACAGGCTGTGAGATGATTAATGGGAGGGAAATTAAGAAAATGCTCTGATGCTTCAGACTCATGATTTTCACATTTTCAATCCTTTTAAATACACGCAGTTCAGCACAAACTAAATACTTGTCTCCGATTTTCCCAGATCATGTGTAATCAAACAAACCAGTAATTAGAAATGGTTAATATCTGATTATCGTACCTCTGGGATCCAGGTAGAGGAGCTTTCTATGACCTCATTTTTGTCATGATCCACCGCCTCTGTAGAGTGCTGGTCCATACTCATGGTGGGACAGTCCCTGGAGGCCAGTGGATGGTCTCCAGCAGGTGTGTCCAAAGACAGCGTGGATGCCCTTTCTTTTTCTTCTACCACTGCAGAGAGGGGATCTTGGAAACACTGTTGGCTCTGAGCTGCCGTTTCTACAGGAAGAAAACCACATATTTTTACATTGGTGGTGTAACGATACTGTGTATTTACACTGGAGATGGATCTGAACTTTTCATCATCCTATTTTTGTCCCACTCACTTTTATTGTTAAAACTGCAAAATTCCTAATTGGAAAAAATGAATGAAAATGTTAAAATGACTTTAGTTATTACTGTGTACTCGCAGCACTGAAGATGTACAAGCAATTACTAATAATTTCTAGATTATTTAAATATATAGAAAAATGCATTTGTTAATGCACAGTTACCCAGTTAAAAAGACAATTAGCAGCTGCTCAAAGTGAGACTCACCTGAATGTTTTTAACATTAAAATGGATGAAGCACTTGCTGGGACTGGCTATTAGCAGTTGCAATTTCTGAAGTACTAATGATATATATGATATATATACAGTTGTGGTTGGACGTTTACATGTTTACATACACTCATGGGCATGAATTTGGGCTTTGAATGATTCCTTTGAATTGTTCTTTTTCCAGGCTGGAATGATTGTACAGCATACGTCTGTAATGACTTTAAAAAAGCAAGATTTGAGTGCACAAGTTTGGCTTTATTTTGGATTTTCTCTAATCCACACAGGGCTAAAATTATGCAGTGTTAATGCAGATTATGCCAGCTGGCATGTAGTACAGCAATCAAAATTATACGTACAAGTTCAAATATAATGTATTGCCAAAAGTATTTCCTCGTTTGCCTTCACATACATATGAACAGTGACATTCTTAAGCCATGGGGTTTAATATGATTTCGGCCCACCCTTTGCAGCTATAACAGCTTCAGCTCTTCCGGGAAGGTTTTCCACAAGGTTTAGGAGTGTTTTTTGGACTGTTCTTCCGGAAGCACGTTTGTGAGGTCAGACAATGATGTTGGATGAGAAGACCTGGCCCACAGTCTTCACTCTAATTGATTCCAACGGTGTGCTATCAGGTTGAGGTCAGGACTCTGTGCAGGCCTATCAAGTTCTTCCACACCAAACTCACTCATCCATGTCTTTATGGACCTGCTTTGTGCACTGGTGTGCAGTCATGTTGGAACAGGAAGGGGCCATCCCCAAACTGTTCCCACAAAGTTGGGAGCATGAAATTGTCCAAACTGTCTTGGTATGCTGAAGCATTAAGAGTTCCTTTCACTGGAACTAAGGGGCCGAGCCCAACTCCTGAAAAACACCCCCACACCATAATCCCCCCTCCACCAAACTTTACACTTGGCACAATGAAGTCAGACAAGTACCATTCTCCTGGCAACCGCCAAACCCAGATTCGTCCGTGTCCTCTTCCAGAAGGACACAAACTGTGACCCTCAGATGAGAGGAAATTGGTTGGGATGTTCAGGAACAACCCAGGAATCACCAAGGCTGAAAACAGCTGGAACACCAGCATCACTGTCCACAGTGAAACAAGTTTTACATCGCCATGGACTGAAACGGTGCCGACCAAAAAAGAAGCCACTACTAATAAGTTGACGCCTTCAAGCTCGATTGAAATTTGCAGCTTCCCACATGTACAAGCCAAATGCTCTCTGCAGAAAAGTTTTATGGTCAGATAAAGACAAAGATTGAGCGATTTGACCACAGTGACAAGAGGTGTGTTTGGAGGAGCAAAGGTGAAGCTTTCAAACCTAAGAACACCGTACAGAGTATGGTGGTGGTAGCATCTTGCTCTGGGGCCGTTTTGCTGCCAGTGGCACCGGTACATTGCATGAAGTGAATGAAATAATGAAGAAGGAGGACCACCTAAAAAAAATTCTTTAACTTCACCTCAAATCAACAGCTAGATGTTTGAACTCTACCAATTCTCAAATATCCTGGGTGAATTATGCCAGAAATTTTATGTATACTATGTATATGTTTGGGGCTGTATGTATACTTTTGACCCTGAGTGGATTAGAGAAAATCCAAATTAAATTCAAATTTGTGCATCCAGTTCTTGTTTTTTAAAGTTATTAAAGATGCATGCTGTACAATCACTCGTACCACAGGCAATGTTTTATCCCCACCAAGGATGACATTTGCCCAAATCTGATTGCATTTACTCAAAAGCACCTGAAATGTTAAGACAATGCAATTTATTACATGACAGGACTGCACACACGCAATCAGCAGAAAGCTGTGAGCTGGTGCTGAAAAGGTTTCAGCTTGATTAAGAAATTTGTACTTGTGTCATGAATGAAAAATACTGTCAGCTGCCAGTGCCCCCCCTCAGCCTCCTGGCAGCAGAATCTTTAGGCGGCGCAAATCCCCTGGAAGTTTATAGAGCACATCATTACCAGGTCTTAATGGGCCTTAGTGACTTTATTCACCATATCAATTCAAAAGCAAATGGCTAAGTAAGATTCAGGAATAAAAAATGCTAAAATCATAATAAATATAACCCACTGAGAATACTGTCACTTTCTGTGATTGACATTATTATGGTAAAAACTATAGTTGAATTCCTTTATGACTATAGGGGTTTGTGAATAATACTTTACTGCCAGAAAGTTGAGTTAATAGAGTGATTAATCAGATGAGCTATTAGTACATCCAGTAAATTATTAGACCTTTTTTATCCATCCCCAAAGGCCTGGTTGTTTGTATGTGAAACACTTTTTGATGCTATTTTTGCTGGGTGGTCATAAAATGAAAAGACAAATTACTAGTATATTAGCTGTGAGATATTTTACCTCAAACATGCAGCATGATCTTTTCGTGTTCACAAGATTTTCAGAAAACTTGACCTCTGACTGACCTTTACCTTGAAGTCAAGGTCACTGATGTTAAACTCATCAAGATTTTTAGTAGATGCACCTATGCTGTCAATTCAAAAATCCTACGTCGCCTAATTCTCAAGTTATCGTGTTCATAAAGTTGGGTGTCCAGGCCATCCGACGCCCATCCACCCAGCGGGGGTGACAACAATACCCCATCAGCCTTTTTCAGGCTGAGGGGTAAAAATGTATGTGTAATGGTAGGTATCTGCAGTTAATGTATGCAACCTCTGTGCAGTAATCCAGGAGTGAAACTCTTCCTAACAGAATGAGGTGATTATGTAAACGTAGCTGCCACCAACATCAACACAAATTACTGAGATGAGACCTTGGTGGACATGAATATCTCCTTTAGGATACCATCTAATTTAGTCTCAAGACTCTAAATGCAGTTTTTAACCTCGTTTAGCATAGCAGTGTGATAAGAGGAGGGATATTGTGCAATTTGTCAACCCTTGGCCTTTTCCTGACGCAGGAACACTCAGAGAACAAGCCGTACCTCAGACCAATCAATAGCAATTATCTCCAATTCTCTGTCATTAAGGTCGGTCTGACTGTTATATCAATGGCTGCATAGAGAGTTCACCATGGCAACAAGCTGAGGTGAGTCATCATCCTCTGTGTCTGTGTGTGTGTCTGAATGTTGTTTATAAAAGTGGAAAATATATAACAGGAGCTGAGACAGAGTGACCCTGACCAAACCATTTCACCACCCCCGCCAACCACCTGCTGCGCAGCTTAAAATGAAGAGTTAAGTTCAGGATTTTCCTAAACATTTGTCTGTGATTGCTGTAAAAAAAAATATGATGCTGTTTGTAAAGTAAGTTATGTAGCAGCTAACTGAGGTGTGAATGAGATCATGTTTTCACAACATACCCTTTGGCTCTCTCTAATTACTTGTGTGTGTTTGTTACATGTAACCTTTCAGTTTTGTCTTTAGGATCCTGACTGGCTTATTTTTCCCTCTTGCGGTTTAAATTCTGTGTGGGTGTTTCTCTATTGATTTTGTTATAATGCGCGTGTGCACAGCAGAAGAATTGGATTGGCAGGGTCAGAAGTGATCACAATCAGATAATGATAGGGCAGGATGGGCCAGGGAGAGATGTTTGATAGAGTTTTAGGCCTCTAGTTTAGAGGCAGTAAAACTCACAAGTCATCAAACCAGTCGGAAGGTGTGAGTGAAAGTTTTTCATACACAATTTGCTAGTATGTTACCAACTTGAAACTATCGATCATTATCTATAAATCAATATTTGGATCAGTACCTTCACAGTCTGACGGCTCAGTGCTACCCTCCTCCTGGTCTGACAGTCGTGTAAATTTGTGTCGTCGACCCAATGACAAATGAGTCTGCTGGGGCTGCTGTTCACTGATGTTAGCCGCCGCAGTGCGAAAATTCTGTGAACGTGACACCGACATCTCAAACTGCCTCAGGACTTCGTCCTCGCTGTCCGAGGTGCTGGAGGCATCATCGTCATCGTCGCCATAGCTGTTCACTGGAGGGAGGTAAACACAGGGAAACAGAGGGACTGACAAATGGGAAAAGCTGGGAGAGTTCAGGAGAGGAGGAGAGGAAATCCATATGGAAGGAAAACATTTCAAAAACACTTCAGTAACTATTATATCAGTTATAAACCCATTGGTACTGGCCTCAGTTACAGATCAAACACGTTTTAGCTGAAGAAGTAGCCTGCAAGTCCAAAATCTTGATCGGATCCAGATGGCGTTCGGTTTGGCACTAGTTTTTGGCCGTCCACTACTGTGGACCAAATATCATGAATCCGTAGTTAAAGATTGGGATTTCATGGAATTTCTTTTTTTACTTTGACCTAATTTAATCAGGTGATCTAGGGGTCACTAGGCATCTTTCATGCAAATTTGGTATGAATTGCACTGTTTTGTTGTAATATTGTTAATAAAAAATAAACAAATAAACCAAAAACAATAACCCATTCACCCCTCCGAGGGTGGGGGTAAAAAAAGTAAAAGGACTGAAACACTGGCATTATACAAAAGAGACACAAGTGTATTTCTCTGGTTAACAGATGGCATGAAGGGAAATTAAAGTAAAAAGTATAAAACCTTTGAAAAAGGGGTTCAATCAGGTGCATCACACAGTATGATTGAGATTTAGGAAATCACCATGTTCTCAAACTTTAAGACCTTATCTTAATTTGAACTCTCTCGTTCAAGGAAACCTGCCAAACTGGTTCATAATCATATGCACTGTATTATGCTCCCTTGGTCACCACCTTGAGCTCATGAGTGCACAGATCTGGTGGAAAACCTTTCCCTTGCCGCTCCGCTCGTCCTTCATGATGACACCCACAACTGGGTCTCAGTGGGATACTTGACCTTCTTGAGGGCACTTGGGGTAGCAACTATCCCCCACCCTGCAGGGGGCAATCCACTATTTTATGCACAGTACCACTCTCTCAGATTCAGAGGTCAGGATTCAAGCTCCAGCTGTTTCACATGTGGTCCTGAAGGTTGTAAACATAGTCTATATATAACAGATAAACATAACAACCGTGACGTCACCCTGTGGTTTATGGACTCCACATTTGAAGCCTCAGACTCTTTTTTTGTTTGTTGTTTTTTTTTCATTCAGAAGTTACCATGTTTCTCGGAAATGTATGAAAATTTGTTTCAACATTCTTGACATCATCCTGATCAAAAAAGTCAATCAGACCCATGCCCTATTTTGCATGCTGGAGCCGTGACCACACCCCCAAATATTCCATTGCGTCTATGTGGAGAGCAAAAGATATCTTTTCCTATAAAAGAATTCAACTTTCTAGAGACCTTCTGTACACCATCGCGATCGCAAGACCTCCGAGTGCGGCACGGGTCGACGAGCGCCACAGGTCGATGCGCGCGGGGTGCGAGGGCCCGATATCACCGCTTGCGGTTTTAATTGTTTGTTGTTTTTTTTTCATTCAGAAGTTACCATGTTTGGATGAAAGGGCGGGGTGTTAATGGTAGCAAGCTTGGCTAACAAACTGCATTCAAACAAACTGCATGCAAATATATGGATTCATGACACAGAAACACACACACACACACGCTAATCAAGCTTATAAAGTACTGAAATTTCATTCACCAAAACTAAAGCACAAATGTCTTGGACAGACTATACTACAGAGCAGGTAACTCTATTAAAAAGCTCAAAAAGGCACCAACAGAACAAACACGGTGGAGAGGCTCCAGTTAGTGGAGGTGAGGACCTCTAGAAGTCCAGTTACTCTGTCAAACAAATCCTTGTGATATGATTGCAACTAGCTTTATATTACACTTGACTGTAATGTGTACTGCTGTTTGTGTATTTGCCACAAACACAAAGGGTTTTTCTGAAAGAACAATTAACTACCACCTACCAACCAACATGTCAAAACCATTCATCGCTGTGGAGGAGTAAAAATAATTCCTTTATGAGAGACAGAACACGTATGAAGCTACGTGTCTCGATCTGCTCAAAATAATAACGCCGGTTAGCATTAGTGGGGTTGAGGGTCACTTCACTACCGTTATAATTTCACCATAATTGGATAGCAACAGCTGAACGAGTGACACGGCGGTGGAGCAATCAGCCCCCTCTTCTCCAAAGTGCAGGCCACTGTACCTGCCTGAGCGATTGCCATGGTTACCTACAGAGCAGAAACAAAGCTGTACGCTGTGTGGGCGAGAAAGGCTGATTGGTCTGTTAACTTCTCTCTTCTACAGGCTTTTACAGTGAAGCAGTGTGATTCAGTGGTTATACTGGATGAAACACATGGGCTACTTCGGATCAGCTGAGGGCCTCACCTGCTGAGGGACTCGGAAATTGACATAACTCTGGGATAATTCTGGCTAATGGAATAGTTTTCATGGCGTTTTAACTGCTTTTGGAGGGAGATGCTGTGTGGGGAGATGGGGGGGTATAGCCACCATGATTTTAATAAATATACATAAAATAAATAAATTTTGTTCAACTTTCAAAACTTTCTAATTTGATAACTTTTTTCCTTCCATTTTTATTCATTATCCAGAATCTTTTTTCAAAAATGTGGAATTTTATCTTTTTAAAAGCTGTATACAATTCCTCTTCTGGGAAGTTTCAATACTAACAACCAAGGATGACATAACGCTGAAGTAAAAGAAAAAAATATATATATAAAAAAATATACATTTTGGTAACAAAAATGCAATGTTTCTGAGAGGTTTGGCACCAGTTGTGTCAAATTGTTCAGCTACAAGTGTTGTTGTTATTGCTGTCCTATTGTGTTTGCTTCTTAATTCTTGTGTATTTCTTTAAAATAGCTGAGAAAAGAACAGAGTTTAGTTATGAACAGGCCACCATGAGTGACGCTGCTGTGGTGCTCATGTTCAGTTAGGCTGCAAATATGACATTAAGCAGCGCTTTGAGCCATGCCTGGATTGACACTAGAAAGCACCAATATAGAACTGAAATCTATCTCATCATGATGATGATCGCTGGCAAACTCATAATTGGTAAATACAGGAAAATACACAAAGTTAGCTCAAGTGTTCTGCCTGTTTTTACCAGCTTTAGTGTCCTAATGTGGAAGGGAATTATTATTACCAATGTAAAAATACGGGACATGACTGTAAAGTAGTATTTACTATAATTCATTTATTATTTTATTTTTTAACTGTATATTTCTAGATTAAATCATTTATCTATTTTTTCTCTTTAACAGTTTTGCTATTTCTATTTTTTATTTGTCTTTCTACATGAATCTGTTCAATTCTATTGAATTCTTTTTTTTTTTTAGATTTATTCATTTTACATAATTCGACATGTTTATGTATTTTTACATTCAGTTATGTACATTTTGCTATATTTATTTTACATTTCTTTACTTCTGGATTTATGCATTTCGTTTATCTGTATATTTTGTATCTAGTTGTTCACAAGACAGGAAATACTATGACCTCACCTCAAAGCCATTGCGTGTTGTTAACAGAGTCAGGTTTGGTGTTAGCTTACATATCGTGTAGATCTGATAAGAGTTATTTGCTTTTGTCTGATTCACCCAGCAGAAACATCGTGTTCAGGGCTACCTACCTAATTCACATATAAACAAAGAAATAAAGAAATGACATAAAAGAAGAAATCAAGAAATGTACAGATACAGAAACAGCCCCATTAATTGTTTCTGTGAGGAAAGACATTCATTTAATTCAATGCTCTTTTCATTTATGTTCTTTATTAAAAACAATTCATTAAATAATACATTTCTAGCCAAATGTTAGGGTCTGAATTTAACTAATGCTAAAGTTTTACTAAGGTAAACAATGAAAAAGACTGGCTGCTTAACCTTATTACCCTTATAAAGACTTGGAATATTGCTGAAAATATCGATAAAATTAATCAAAGCTGACAAACTTTGAAACCCTGCTCTAACCCTTACACGAGAGGTTTAACGAAAGTTAAACCTACTTTTCCACACAGTTTGACTGAACCTGTGTTTTCAAACAGCTCCTACCTCATCCTGTGAAGCTCCAGAGAAGTTCAGCTGTGAATCCTATGAAGAGACTCTAAACAGGATATGCTGTTTGTTCAGGAAGCTAACTGGAAAGGCAGGCTCCACCTGCTGCAGGTGAAGAACTAACAAACCAGTGTTTGCTCACAGTTTCACTAACAGACTCCACCAACCTATTGCAACAATCCTAAACGCGCCCTTTTGTTAATTTCTGCTTCCTTACAAAAGCAAATATCAGTTTATCTCTGCTGACCACGAGTTCAATTTGCCCTTCAAGCTAAAATGAGGCTCTCAACCAGATCAGAGCTGCTGGGCAGGATTTGCCCTCTTCAGCCCACATGGAGGACCTTCTTATTTTAGCAAGTCTTTTAGAATTTCTGTCAGCATTACTGACAAAGTGTCAAATTAAAATTTAAATGATTACACTGACAAAAAATGAAGAATTAGGCAGTGAAAAGAAATTACTACCAAAGAAAAAGTCAAATCTAGAAATATTCGTCCCTAAAAACACATTTTTCTGCAAAACTCTTCTAACTTTTTTTTTCTTTGTTAACCCTGACAGTCTTTTATATTTCATACAATCACTTACCAATGACTACACAACCATAAACCACGTTAGTGATGTGTTGCTAAAGATAAAGACTTGACCAGGAAGGGCAGGAACAGTTCAGGTCGTTTATAAAAGATCAAAACAAATCACACAGGCAGGCGAGAAAGTGAAAGTGGGTCTAGCTTGAACAGCATCTATGGTGTGAATTTGAAAATCCCACATAAGATCGTTCTCAAGCTATAGCATTTGCGAGATTTTCAGAAAACTTGACCTCTGACCTTTACCTTCAGGTCAAGCTTGCCAAGATTTGAACTTGTCAGAGATTTTCAGCAGATAGATCTGTGCTGTGAATTTGAACATCTTAGGTCACATCGTTTTCGAATTATGGCCAATGTTATGGGTTTTGCCGCCTCCTCTCTCAACGCTGATGACACCAAGGCCAAGGCCATGATAATAGTTTGACTTTATTTTCGAAACAGCTGAGTTAAAAATGTTAGGTGGCCTGACAAAACCTAAAACCCCAGTCAGATATAACGGGTTTCACGAAAGTGGTTATCGACTTTCTCTGTTAAGCCTGGCTTTCTGCTTCAGGCTCTGTGCCTGCGTCATATGACTCTTCTTTTACATTATTCAACATATTTTTATGAATTTTTACATTCAGTTATATACATTTTGCTACATTTATTTTCCATTTCTTTACTTCTAGATTTATGTATTTGTTTATTTATATAATTCGTGTCTGGAGGTTCAGAAGGTAGCATTCATTCCTTAAGTGCCACCTACTCCAATCAGAGACATTATCAGATGATGGTGATAAAAATCTACAAAGAACATTAAAAAATATATATAACAATAAAATGCAACACTGTTGCAAATAAGAGATTAATGCTGTAGAAACTCATTAATCTGAGGATTTAGTGCACAGAGTGATAAAATAAACATTTTAAATCGAGTTTATATGTACTTCACTTTTAAAACATGCTGTAAATAAAAGAATTAGTGAAAATGTGGTGCTTCCAGATCATTTTAAACCAAATCTCTGAACCTAACCTGCTCCCCAATCAGGTTATGTGTTCAGTATAATTTATCACAGTGATTTAGCCAGGTTAAAAAGAGTGACACAGAAAACTGACTTTAAGCTCGACATAGTCATTAATCTCGCTTCGTAGTCCTACCCTCAGGTTTTTAATGCAGTTTGTTTGCTGGTGAAACAAGCTGCATACTAAAACTAAAGTTTGTACCACACAAATGTGTATTTCAAAATGATTATCAAATTCTCTGTCATTAAAAAAAGTGAACCTGTAGTAACCTTTGCTCTGTGTGTTTGCACTGTTTGACAAGAGGGAGGAAACAAAAAGATTTGCATGGATGACAAAACAAAAAGGGAACAAAAGCTGCACTGAGTGTCCTGCTCCCTCTATTTCTCTCTGAATTTCTTCTGAGGTGGATTTTTTTCGTGAAGGTATTATGGCGTTAACATTTTTATTGTGAACATCTTTGTAGCGGTATGTGGCTGAGTCACTCAACTCCCTCACTCATACATACAAACTCGCCCACAGAAATCACTGGACTAATACAAACTCGCCCACATCCTCTCTCTCTGCTGCTGAGCCGTTTAATTGGGGCCATGCTGTAAACAGGAGACTCTCTCTGAGATGTTTCTAGTTGAGATAACAGATAAACTTCGAAATTGAGAGTGGCTGGACTCGCTGGAACGGTGTTGCTGCTCCCCAGTAACACATATCATTTTTAGAAACGCCACTTGTCTATTTATTTATGACAAAATTGATGTCCATGTGATAATTATGGAGCCTGACTATCCTGTTACCCACAAATAAACATGCTGTGGCTCACTTTAACTCATTTTCAAGTGTCAGTCACTCACCGAGGCCCTGGCGGATTCCAGCTCGTCCTTTCTTGCGACGGCTATGTAGCTCCAGGCAGGGGAGCCCGCCGACACGCGAGAAGCACAGCTTCTTGTTGATGAAGAGGAAGAGGAAGGCCAATGCCACGATAAAGACACCCACCGCCGACAGGAAGCCGATGGCCTCTGGGGTGACTGGCAGGAGCAGGGAGAGGGAGAGGGGACACACAATGACACACTGATCAGACCACACAAACAGACAGCCTGGATACATGCACACACACACACACACACGCGCGCGCACACACAAAACAGTACGCATGGTACATGTGATACACACAGACAGAATGGTGAAACTTTAGTAACTGAAATCTTCAGTGCCCTGCTTAAGAGCAGAGTCAGTGTAAAAACAGTTTCACAGTTGCTGTCCTATAAGGTTATGTCAAATTACAAGTTTATAAATGGTGCCATTGCTTGTAAAATAACAGCATCGTCCTAACCTTATTTTATTTTTTATTGCATTCAAAAGGAGCGAAGGAGTGGCATGTATACAAATCCTGTCCTAATTAGACACAACAGGGCTGTTGTGTCTAATTAGGACTGCAGAGCTATATTTACTCTATATTTACTCACTGGAATTTATAGAATGATCAACTGGAGAGACCTGGATCAATAAATACCCTGGGTGCAACACTGCAAGCTCCCAGTAAATAAATAATCATCACAAGCTCATTCATTTACCATCTGTGATGTATACTATTGCTGTGTGCATTAACACTTTATGTGCTGTGTATTGCTAATACCGTATACTGCTTGTACAGTACTGTGCAAAAGTAATGAGGCAGCTCTCATTTCTTGAGATTTTGCTTTCAGGGAGTCAGGCTTTCTGGTAACTTTTTAAAGCTGAAAGAAGGTATTTCATAGTTTTCTTTGGCTATTGCCATTTTTTCACTTATTTTCAGTCCAATCCTTGTACCTGACCATTTCAGGTTTTTTGCTTTATAAGCCACTTAACACTGACCTACGAATCATTCACGCATAAAAAAAATGCACCTAACTCAAGGGATGGACCATCTTAACAGGAATTTTGTTAAAATGCAACTTAACAAAATTAAGTTGCATCTTTGGACACTCTGTTACCAGCAGCCTGATGCAAAAACACATCATTTGTTTCCATTACTTTAGTCAAATCTATAAAAAATGTTAAAAGATAACACAGTTTGACAGAAATAAAACATGGTTTTTGTGCCAACTAGGGTTTAATATTTTTTCCTGAAAATGACATGAATCAAATCCCGGGAAAAGACGAGCCATTTCCCGGGAATCCTGGGAAAAAGTTTTTTTTTAAATTTATTTTAATTAGGCCTTCTGTAGCCTGTGTCGGGCTTAACCCATTTTGATATTGTGTAGCTTTCCAGCTATGTCCTGTTATGCCCAGTAGGGGGTAACGTTGGCTTGATTAATGCAATAAAACCTACATCTTGGCATTCGAGTGCTCGAGCTATGCGGTGTTGTATCATTCCTCAACACTCCCTTAACAAATATAATTCGAATATTCCTGCATTGTACATGGAATTATACCAAGATATTTTACAACTGCTGGTGCAAAACAATACGGTTCATCTCCACACAGCGTTGATAAAGGCTCAGCCACTTGTGCTGTGGTGCACACCGTTCCACCAGTGGAACGCTGTAATAGTCATTGAAAAGTTAACTACCGTACTACACTATAATATGACATAACACAGGGCCTTGAGTAATGCACTACGACTTGGTCATTGCTATTCTGGCAACAGCAAATTTATAACACCGTGTCTGAGGGTTAAAGTAGGTTCGCTGTGAATCGTCTATTGAAAAACTGGCCAATCCTTATAGCCTAAAAAATATACATTTTACCCAACTCCATTTTAAAAGCGAAATATGTTAAAGCAATCTATTTCATGATACTTTCTTCACACATTAGGCCCGTATCCTAATTCATGATTGTTAGTAAGCGTCTGCAAACGAGGAAAAGAAACACTCGAAGTTAAACAGATATTTCTTTATTGTTCAGGGCAGGCATATTTTATAGGCTATATAACTTTTTTCCCGGTTTCCCGTCTTAACGTTTCCCGGGAAACAGGAAATGGTTCTGATCACATTTGCCGGGAATCCCGGATTAAACCCTAGTTCCAACAAGATGATTCCCAATAAGGGAGAAAAGGCTCAGGTATGCCAAACTACACAAGAACTGGGCTGAAAATCAGCGGCAACAGGTCTGATGGAGTGATGAATCCAAATTTGAAATTGTCTACAGCCTTCTGTAAAACATGGTGGAGGCTCTGTCATGGTTTGGGGCTGCATTTCAGCCAGTGGTTTTGGAGATATTGTCAAAATTGATGAAATTCTAAACGCAGAAAGTACCGTCAGATTTCCACCATATAACATCATCGGGAATACGTCTAATTTACAATAATCCTAAACACACTGCCAGTGCAGTAAAAGCACACCTGGATAGAAAAACCCACAATGGAACACTATCAGTCATAGCATGGCCTCCACAGAGCCCGGACTTCAGCATTACTGAAACAGTGTGGGATCACCTTGACAGAGAACAGAACAAAAGGCAGCAAACATCCAAAGAGGAGCTTTGAATGTCCTTCAAGAAGCCTGCAGAATTATTCCTGAAGAAATGACAAGAAAGCCGCCTCAGAGAGTTCAGGCTGTGTTGAAGAATAAAGGTGGTCACACCAAATATTCACTTTCAAACACATTAGAATTGTACAAACTCTGTTTTTGCCTTATATTCCCATGTATGTTTGCACGTCTCAATAAATCAGTGCACCTTCCTCGAAAAATATAAAGGAGTGAGCCGTGGCTCAAGAAGCTTGCACACTACTCTACACTGAATAAATACTGGACAGTCAACAGTAACCAACAACCAACAAGTCTAAATTCCTTGTGTGTGGTAAAAGGCAATAAACCTGAACCTGAAAAAGAAAAGAAATCTATGAGAAGAGAGAGAGAGACAGAGACAGAGAAACAACTGAACCTAGTGAGTAAAAAGGTAATGATGAAAGTTGGTAAAAAATTAGGAAACAAGTGACCAGAAAGAGGCAAACTGAGGCAGCCATGAAGAGAGACACGAAGAGAGAGATGAGGGTATGCTACTCTGCTCTGCTCTCAATGAGTCTCAGTCTCCTTCAGCACCATGAAAAGAAATGCAAAGAGACGAGGGACAAGGTGCCTTTTCCTGTTTCCACGGTAACATTTGAGCGAGCAAAAATCAGTGTGAGCAAAAGAACATGAGTACTCATTCTACTGGGAGCTGACGCCAAAGAAAGCACTCAGCAGTGTAGATGTTTCAGGATGCGATCATTTTTTTTTTTTTTTCTACTCTCGAGCTTTTGTTTTTGCCAGCCTTTGACTTTCATTCATGAGAAGCTAAACTCCCACGCTTTACAGATGTACCTGATGTACCTTCATCTACACCACAGACTTCCACCCACATCATTCTTATGTGACGGCAAAATAATGAGCAGCAACAGCAGATGGTTCCTGTTCAGAAGGGTGTTTTTTTACTGCTTTAAAAGACTTGAATCCTTCTTTCCTTTCTTCCTATTTTGGATCTAGTTCCTAACAAATTCTAATATCTTTATTGTGACTCATGAGCCTTTTCTCTCTTCTCGTTAAAGAGAGAAGATGTGGAACCAGAGCTCCCTTGTTTTATTCCAGAAATAAGAAACTCTTTTTCAAAACTCCACGGACATTTTTAACTGTTCTAATAAGTAAACATGCAGCACTGGAACGGAGCCATGATCCTGGGATGTGACCCAGCGTCTTCTGTTCTTGGTCTTTCGCTTCTGTTATTCATTGTCTCCGTTTGGTTCATGGCTTATTGAGTTTTTCAGTTTGTGTTCTGTACTTTTTGCATAGCGATAGTTGGTTGTTATTCATATCTCCAGGCCTTCATAATTAGATATCGGAGTTCTGTTCTTGTTTACGGTTATTTGTATTTAATACCTGTTGCCCTTTGTTCTCCCAGTATCCCCGCGTCCCTCTGTCTATTTGCCCCTCTGTGTCCTGGTCCTGAGTCTCGTCTCTGTGTTTAGTCTGGTTAAGTGAGTTCCCTAGTTTGTTCTGCTGGCCCCCGTCCATCTCTGTCAGTCCTTTGTTTCCAGTTGAGTTTAAGTTAAAGTCCTGCACTAAGGTCCTAAAACCTGCCTGCCACAGCGCACTACATGACAAAAATGTCATGCAGATCAGTTCCTTTGTACATAAAGATCAGACCTTTGATATATTGTTAGGGCTTATGTGAGGTCTGGGACAGCAGACAACATGTTGGCAATAGCAGGGGCTGGTGTAAACCAAGAACTGCAGTCAGTAATAGGAGACGCTGATCATAATTATGCAAAGCCTTTTCACAGAGGAGCAAATATTACCAGCAGGCTGCGATTTCTCAGCATGAGGTTGTACCAATCAGTAAATCCAAGCTGGACATGGGCTCATGTAAACAATACCAGATAAAGCCAAACTTTCTTTTTATTTGGTTCCGCCTGAACTGTGAGCTGCAGAGATGACACTGTGGAGACAACATCTGTGGAGGGCCTAAAGGTTCCTAAGAAAATTCACAGTTGAAAAACAATAAAGTAAATTACGTATCAACTCTTGATTTCTGTTTAGAAGTATAAATCATTGCTAGTTGGATTCTGTCTGGCAAGGTTGATAGACTAAAGGATAAATAAACTGGCTCATATTAACTCTACTTTTTCGCCTCTGTCGAAGACATCGAAATTAACAATTAGCAACAAAACTGCATTATTTTTCCAGAAAAGAAATCACTGCTGCTGTCACCAGTCCTTCCACACACTCTGCAGACAGGCCACCTGCTTTGTACGTGCTCAGCTTCTGTTCACTCCCACAGAGAGAGGTGTGTGTGAGCGTGCATGGCAGATGCAGCTTGGGAACACTCCTGCTCTGGTTAGAACTCCGTCCAAATATCACTTTGGAAAACATCACCACCACCTACTCGTTCTCCACTTACAGGCTTGTGACAGCAGTGACCGAGAGGGCGCACCTCACCACATTATCACCGTTACATTGCAATAAACAGGAGAGGCTGGCTGACAGAGGGCTCCTCCACATATATTTATAATATACTATACATATTATCGTAATATATTGTAATATATATATATATATATATATATATATATATATATATATATATATATATATATATATATAAAGTTTTTCCAACAGCAACAAACTCCTACTGAATTAATTCTCTGCTGAAGTGAACACAGTATGACAGTAAATGTTTGGATGGTGTGTTCGGGTGCGGCTGTAAAGTGGAGATTCCCCACTCAGCTGCTCTGACAGTCAAGACACCGAGCTCAGTGTTGGAAATCTGAGCCTCCCACTGTCTACATGCAGATGGACAGGAAGAGACCCTTGGTTAAAGTCTGCCCTCACACCTGCTGCACACAACCACACACACACACACACACACAGACACACACACACACACACACACACTTGAACAAGACAGAATGCCGACCATAAAAATACTTCATCCATCCATTTATTTAATTCAGGGTCACGGGGGGGCTTGAGCCTATCCTAAGTACATAAAAATGCTTGCATGAGAAAATACTCTAAAATAATCTCTGTGAAAGATGATTTGCTTTATTGGATCAGGAATCTGGAGGGAATCAGAGATAAAAAAAAACCCCAAAAAAACCCAGTCATTTAAGCATGCAAACGTATAAAAGGCAAAACCTTTTTTTTTTGTTACTAGCAGAGCTTAGAGTGATATCAGATCAGACTAATGAGATGGAGAAATCAAAAAATTCCCAATCACTGATCTGTGGCAGACTCGGTTGTGAAAGGCTGTTTGTGCACGAGTGAATACTAAATCTTTATCCCCTGATTAATATGCAGCTGCTGACTTTTCCAGCCTCGCCTTTGAAGTGAGTAGCTCCAGAGGAGAGAAGAGAGCACTTTGATGTGAGCATTCGAATAGAAAGTAAAAAAAAAAAAAAAAAAAGAAGTCGTCACACAGCAGCAGCGAATGCCACATTGTTACAGCTCATTAATGGGGATATGATGAGTCTTGAAGAGGAAAAACATGCTGCTTTGTAGTTTTTTCTTTCTTCTTTTTTTTTAAGCTATAAATAAAGGATGAGGGGCACATGCTGTCTCTCTCAGTTCACTCTAAGGTCACTCATTAATGTAGGTAATTAGTTTCAAGACTTGAGGCCTCTTTGTGTGTCTCCTTACCCTCTGTCTACAGATTAATGCTTTAATACACAGCTGAATGCTCTCTTCTCTGTGTAATGAAGGCAAATGCCTGAGGAATACAGGATGATTATTTCTCTGTCTGGAATTGAGCAACACTGTGCATAAGCTAATTAAGAAAACCTGTTTATTCCTTTCTGTATCCCAGGAGTGCTACATTTATCATCATTTTTTTTTCTGCTTGCCCTTTCATATTCTATAAACACCAGAAAACAGTTTTTAAATGTAATATTCGGTCCAGTCCATTTATTAAGCAGAACTGGATGCTGGATTATTAATTTTTTTGAATAAAAGTTGCTCAGTGGCACTAAATCTGCAACATCAGGCCCACAGAGCGTGCTCAACGGGCATTAGAGCTGTGCAATCCAAACTCCCGACGTCCAGCAGCCATCTTTCTGGCTACACCACACACACGCATGTGAATTTTTATAAATGAAAGCAAAGTTTTAACTGAAATTTAATCATCAAATTTTTAATTATCTTGGACACAACATGTTCCTCAAAAAAAGTAATCCCATCACCGTGATGTGACAGTACTGCAACGAAGCAATCAGCCACCAGTGCTGGGCATGAGGGGCCTAACAAACCCAGAAACACCAGCATGTCATTGTTTTCAGTGTCAAACACACTGACCACAAGGTAAAGAGCATTCACACACACACACCTGAAAATCATAGTTTCCTTGGAAACAGTCCATTGCCTCTATTATGGTATAATGAATGTGTTTTTTTTCCCACCCACATGTAAGAAAGTCTCATGTTACCATGGCGCCGTCTGTCTGTCCTGATTGGCTAGATTGGCAAGAACGTCTCTGGGTTGAGATGAAGATTTGATGACTGGAGGGTAAAAAAAACAAGTCAAAAGTGGTTTCACTTGGAGTGGAGCTCCAGGAAAGGCAGTCAAACTGCCACGGCTCTGGGTTCACACTCAGAGCCAGGTGCTAATGCTCTATTCATGCAACACTGGGGTCCCGAACGTGGTTCAAAGAAGAAACGGCACAAACACACTCACCAGAAGCCATCAACCAAATCTGAGCATTTTTAAGTGCAAGAAGAAGAATAAATTAATACTTTGTAGGCACAGACCTGTTGGAAATATTCACCCAAAGCAAACATGAATGATGATTTCAAGCAATAGCACCTCCTAGCTTTATTGCTAAGGTCTTGCCTGAATGAAATTTTTTTTTTTTTTAAAAAGGGAAATATTTTCAATGTTTCACAAATGTTCATGTCAATATTCTTCTTTTTGTGTGTGTGTGTGTTGTGTGAATTAAGGATTACAGGGAAGGTCTAATGTTTGCATTAATGTTCCAACAAAGCTTCTAAAAGGAGCTGGCCTTGGTTTTCAAAAAAGTGTGCTTCACTAGCTTGTCTTATTTTACAGGACGTATGAAACTGGTTAAAGTTAAGGTTTAAAAAATATGGGGTTTTTTGGGGGGGGGGTTTTTGCCAAAATGGGAAATAATTAGGTAATTCTGTGATGCACCTGCTTAATTTTCTTTCAAATATGACTCCCTAGGAAGTATTCTAAGCCTTAAAAGGTCATAGCAACAAAATTATTAATGGTTCATGCATTGCCAGGAAACCTGGATTTACAATCCTGGTGCTGAGCTCCCATCTGCTGGTAAAAGGCTGCATTACAACACCAGAGAACTCAAGCCAGAGCTCGTGAGGAACACTGGATTCATCCTTCAGATTTCACAAAAGGCCCGACTGACATTAAGTAATTTGCATTATTGCAAATCGGCAGCACCGTGGTGTGGTGTTTAGCACTGCTACCTCACATTTAGAAGGCCTGGGTTCGATTCCACCTTGGCCCAGGCCCCTCTCTGTCTCTCTCTGTGTGGAGTTTGCATATTCTCCCCGTGTCTGCGTGGGTTTCCTCCCACAGTCCAAAGACATGCACTTATTGGGGTTGGGTTAATTGGCTACTCAGCCCTGTGACAGACTGGCAACCTGTACAGGGTGTATCCTGCCTCTCACCCTATGTCAGCTGGGATAGGCTCCAGACCCCCCATGACCCTGAACATGATAAGTGGAAGTGAATGGATGGATGGATTATTGTGAATCTCAACTGAGTGACTACAGCCCCCCCCTTATTACTGCAGAACTTTTGCCACAAAGTTAAAATGAATATCTTTCAATCCCAAACACTTCATGGTTTTTATAGCACTGCTTAAATATTATGAGTGTAAAATTCAAGCAAGCAAAAAAAAAAAAAAAAGCTGATTATTTTAATGTTTAAGATTTTAGGGTAAATGCATGTATTACTACACAATATGCTCCAAATTAATGAATACAAATCATAACACTGATAAATTCACTAAATAGCAATGTGCTTTCCAACAATACATGAACTTTACAACATCAAAAAAAAACAAAAAACAGCAGTGCTCGAATCATCTGTTCAACTGTGGGCCAACACTTTAATTTACACAACAAACTTATCCATTAGCTATCAAACTCTGACAGACTGAGCCCCGCTCACATCATTAGAGTAACATGACTTTTCTGTCTTAACTTCTTCTGCTGCCACACTGGCATCTACAAGGCAGCAATGAGAGCTTAAATCTGCTCTGCCACAACTACAGACAACTCCTCTTTTCTTATTTGAAAAACAGCAGAAGACAAACGTACATTTTGGGATTTCATTGTATCATGTAAAATAAAAGGTGGATTACTCTAACTACCCTAACGGACAACCTCAAACTACAAACTATTCAATTCAGTTCAATTCAGTTTTATTTAGATAGTGCCAAATCACAACAAACAGTCACATCAAGGTGCTTTATATTGTGGGTAAAGACCGTACAATAACCACAGAGAAAACCCAACAGTCAAAACAACCCCCTATGAGCAAGCACTCGGCGACAGTGGAAAGGAAAAACTCCCTTTTAACAGGAAGAAACCTCTGTTATAACCAGGCTCAGGGGGGTTTCAGTCATCTGCCGTGACTGGTTGGGGCTGAGGGGAGAGAAATGGGACAAAAAACATACAACTACAAAAGAAAGCTGCTAAGAAACCACTAAAAAAAGCAACACTGTTAAGTCCAAGAAAGAAACAGGAAATAAATAAAAAGAGACACTATGACAGCCCAGGGCTCAGAATGACAGCAGTGGTTCAGCACCTAATCATTGCCTCCTCCTTGCTCATTCAGGGATTTATGTCACCTGCTTGGGAGTTTTCAGGTGTTTCATCACTGAACATATTCAAATCTGTTAAATGCACCTTGAGGAACTGAGAGGATCTGAATGAGGGAAAAGGTGCATCCTACACAGACATACATCCACACGTCACAGGTAAGTGGCCTCGCTGGTGGCTGACAGAACCAAGAATTTCTCATTTTGCAGAATTTCTCGCGTGCTGGGAGAAGCTAAGATGTGAGAAAGAAATGCAAGTAAGGGATGAAGAGCCACGTTAGTGTAAGGGGAAAAAAAGTCATAGAAGCTCCCCCACCGCAATAAAAAAAACAAACAAACAAAAAAACCCAAAAGATATCCACCTCAAAAAAATGAAAAGCAACCTGGATTAATTTGGTCTGTTTTGACTGTGTTATCTTTTTGTGTTTTGCATCAGTCACATTAAAATACTGTATTTTGTTTGGCTTATTTTGAGTTATACTAAATAAATGACAGGCCTAATTTAACACAACTTGCAACTGATTTTTCCCTTTCAGCTTGAAAGTCTTGCTTACTGGGACGCCTCGATTTATGAGCCTATTTCTAGTTTTTAATTCAGTAAAAAAATAAAATAAAAAAAATAGAGGGGGTGTAATTTGAGCATGCAGTTTAGTGGCAAAACAAGCTTTGGTGTCTTGGTAACTTGCACCCATCAGTACCACCAAGTATAAAGGAAAATAAAAGATTCCCATCTTTTAACCTACTGTCTTTTGCTGCTGGTGGAGTCTCAGTGATTCCTCCTTCTCTGGCCATGCTTTCTCTCCTCTCCTCTTCCTCACGTCCTTCTACTCTCTTATTTTAATCTTCTCTACAAACAGACTGGTGAAGAGCACTAACTTGACCTCCTCGCTCTCCCCTTCGTCCTCCCCGTCCTTTAAACGCAATCTGATCCCTCAGTCAGAGCTGCTTTGTGCCCAGTGCGAGCCATCAATCAGCACAGCCTTCCTGCCTCCCAGTGGGCGAGGCGGACGTGTCTTCCTGAACACCACCAAGACACAACAACAAGGAGGAAGGCAAAGAAAGTGAACACACTGTGGGGAGCCCAGAACTGCTCAGCTGTAATATTTGTTTTTAAATTTAAAATCAGAAAGGTGAGTGAGGACGAGAAGCTCGGTCGTTCACCCTCACTAACCTAGCTTGTAGGTTAAACAACAGTGTTTAGTATGGATAAAGTTTCACTTGCAATAACAACTTTTGGCCTCCTGGGACAGCACAAACAAGAGTTGTGTTGAATATTGAGCATTTAGAGTCATTAGGACTCCCATTAGTTGCTGCCCTGGGAACATCTTCCCACGGTTTGTTGTTACCCTGTTTAAGTAAACAGTAAAAGCAAAATAATGTCATTAAATTAAGCAACATAATTCCAATAAATGCTAATCATGCTGTTGATGACTTAACGCATTAAAAATGGATTAACTGATAATGCAAGAGAGGGGCATGCAGTTAAAAAAATACCAGATTATTATTATTATTTTAATAGTGTTTAAAGAAGTCAGATATGGTATGAGACATAAGTATTACATACAAAACAAGGATTTTCCCTTTTTTCTACATGGGGCATAAACTCCAGAGATGCTGTCTGGTGGATGTCTCATTAATCTGTCTGATGCTAAACGGAGCACAGGTTAACCAGGCCAGGAGATCAGAGTCAGACTGAACAGATGCTGCCAGCCTTCAGGTGCAGCAGGACTCATGTCAGTAATTAAAAATAGTTCAGGATTAATCCATTATTCATTGTTAATGTGGGCATCGACTGTAGCAGCAGCAGGCAAACAAGCCCATTACCACCTCAGCAATGGAGACAGCTAAAGACAGACTGGTGAACGTAGAGGCGCACTGAGCTCCTAATAAGTCAGATATTTCCCTCAGAGGGTGGAAAAGCCTCCCAAACAAAGTTAAACCAAAGGTGGACACTGGGGAGATGGTTGCTCTGTGTGTACAGGACAGTCAAAGAGTTCTTGTGCCCCCTTGTGGCCAGCTTTTACTGTGGATGACAGACTTCACCTGCTGTAGCTTCAATTCTGACAGTTTGTACTGATACCTATTCTTGCGAGAAATGTTTACTGACTTCAGTCAGCCTGTAAAGCAAAGTGAAAGTAACTAGCTGAGTGAGCCTGATTTCTTGTCAGGCTGAAAAGAGGAGGGTAGTATAGCTCCACCATTAGGTCCTTGTTCTCAAATAAACAGGAACAAACATGGGTTTGACAGCTGTTTAAATTTCCTGATACTGCTAATCACACACACATGCGCGCGCACACACACACACACACACACACACACACACAGCAGCAGCATCATTAGATAGTACTCAGAGGCCTCCTCCACAGTGGGGAGGAGAGAGCCATGAATAAGGCATTGAAGCAGTCTGTAACTAGGCCACAATAAGCAGAAACACGATCTCGTACATGACTGACTGCTTCCTACTGTTTTGCGGAGCATGCTGAGGATTGCTTTGATGCTGTGCTGAATCTCCTCGTAGCATCGCTTGTCACATACCGATGGGTTAAGATGCACTGTAAACATGCAGTATAAGCCACAGCAAACAGTCTCTAATGTTCACCTTATCGGATCAGCTGCTGTTCCAGGCCACTGCTGAATTTTTATGGTTTACAGTCATTCTTGCCTTACAGATGAGTTTCTCATTGCCAATAGCATTTTTTTCCTCCTCAAAGTAACAGAACAAAATTAAACTGAACATTTGGCAGCTCATACAGGACAACTCACAACTTGGTCAGCCTCTCATCTGGGTCGTGGCAGGGATGAATTTTAATACAATGACCTGGACCACCAGGCTGAAAATGACACTAAACAAACCTAACATGACAACCTGCCTGTGTTCTTTCATTTCCCTGCCTTTTTATTTGCATGTGTTAAACCTCACTGGGGTTCCTTCTGACAAAGGAAATGTTCACTAAATCCTGCCTGTCTTGCTGCAGGTGGAAAGGTGACAAAAGGACTATTTTTAGCAGTCATTACTCCCGACAAGTATACTACAATACCAGAGATAACAATACACATTGCAAATGTGCCCTGAGCATGAGGAAGTAGATTTGAATGTGGCACTCTCCACAGTAATAGATGGCAATCCCTGGCTACCACTAAAGGAGGGAAGAATATGAATGAATGAATGAATGAATGAATATCTTTGGCCATGGTGTAATTTTGTAGCTGTAATATTCTGATAGACAGATAGATAGATAGATACGTATGTATGGCTTTCATTTATGAAACAAAAACGGGGTCTCCCTGTCAGTTTCTGACCCATTTCTCTCCCTACCTGTCAAACCATCTCTATCCACCTGCGCCACCTGGCTGGCACAATAAAGGGTGGCTCTGCAAGGTGGCTTTTGGGAAACCCCGTATAACATCCAGCACATCCAGCTACATTTTATTGATGTCCTTCTAGATATATTTTACAGGGTCTCCGATTTTATATGCTTTTCATGTGCAATTAGCTATTATACCTAGCTGTGCGAGCAGAACAGGCGTCCATGAAGTGGCCATGATGAGGCAACTCTCCAGAGTAGCACAAATTTACTGTAAACCCCGGCATAAATATTGACATAATTCATTCATTTGCTTAAATGATGACTGGAAAGGGCTCTTAAATAGCAACGACGTCGCTACACACGAAAAACATCTGTATCAAATGAAAGTAATGGATAAATTGGCCTACGTGTTCTGGCGCTCCCGGACAGTCAAAATAAACCAGCAGAGGAGCCTGAAATCATCATCCATCCCCGGCAGGGGAAAACACATTAGATACGGTCACACGGTGAGGAGGTGGTTATACTTACTGTCCGAGGCCATGGCTGCGGCTGTTTCCCTTCACACTACAAGCTGAATCAGATGTATCATCGGAGGAGAGGGGACAGCAAGCATCCCCGCCGCTCCTCATCCTCCAGACCCGCAGATCTGCAGCCACACAGCGGTGAGCGATGAGGCATTCACGGACCGTAGGACATTTCATAGCTTAAAATAGTCGACTTCTTTCCCCCCAATTCTTTGTAATTTGATCTACAAATTAAAAATCTTTTGTTTTGTTCTGTTCTAAAATTGTAAAGTCATTTTGCCATATAGATTCAAATTAGTTATAATTACTGAACAATATTCTTTCAGACATACAGTTCTGTGTGAAGTCTTGTTCAAATAGACACATTCAAATATGCAGTATAGGCAACAGAGTTTGTACAATTGTAATAAGCTTTAAAGTCAATATTTGGTATGACCGTCTTTATTCTTCAGCTCAGCCTGAACTACCTTAGGTAACTTTCTTGAAATTTCTTTAGGTAGTCTTCAGGAATAGTTCTCCAGGCTTTTTGAAGGACCTTTAAAGTTTTTTGGATGTTGGCTTACTTTTGTTCCATTCTCTGTCAAGATGATCCCACACTGCTTAATGTTGAGGTCCAGGCTCTGGGAGGGCAATCCATGAATGACAGGATTCCACTGTGTGTTTTTCTGTCAACTAAGGCCATTTATCTTCTATAGCTCTTTAGGAACCACCTTTTATGCCTGTCAAACTGTTACTTTTGTCATTTTTTTGTAGATTCAACTACACAAAATGGGAATAAATTACAAGTTTCTGTGAAAGGCTGCTAGTAGCAAAGTGTAGCAAATTGGTTCTTTGCTAAATTGTCCATTACGTGTAGACTCAATACTGGTCAATTTAAAGCCAAGGTAAGGAAGACAATGAATTATGAGTACAAGAAACAAATTTGAAATGGCAAGACAGGCAAGTGAAAACCAGATTTCAACATTTTTCAAGTCTGAAATGTTACACAAGAAAGAGACAGACCAACTAAAAAAAACAAAACAAGTTTTTATATAAAAACTTTTATCAAATATTTAAACACACGAATGAAAAAGCTGTAGAAGGCACTTCTCCCTTCAGAGAGAAAGCTACATTGAGATAAGCTTTATTATGGAAAATGTTTGTTAACTTACGGTAATTTTGTAACTTTGATTTAACATGTTTCATGTTTTCTGAAAAAGTAAAAACTAAAACTAATTTAAAAACTTTTAAAACATGAAGGACGCTGACATCCTTTATTACAATAACAAAACATATATCACACTTCAGTGAACACTCTGAACAGCAGATCCAGTCTTGTGCAGTTTCTTCAGAACCACTTGAACCTTTTGCATTGCTTGGGTGTTTCTGAGAGAGAAAGCACACAAAGAACACAAGCCAGGTAATGAAAACACAGCAGAGGTCAAGGGTGCAAACAAGTGAAGAAGAAAAGAGCCTAACCATCGCTTACCATCGCGAGCAGATTCCAGCTGTGCGAGCCGACTGATCTTAGTGGTCGCTGTGGCTTCTGTCCGCAAGCCATCTGAGAAACACAAATAAGTCATTCATAAAGTCTTTACATGTGGTAAATTTCAGGTAAATTTTTGGGGGAAATTTGGTACATTTTGTTAATAGATTTCAGTGTGGACGCTGCTTTACTATAGATATTTTTTAGAGCTGACAGTGCTGAAAAAATTTGCTCTGTAAACAAAAAAAAATATTTTCTTTCAAAATAACCACCAATATCTAAACAACGTTTATGCTGATCTAAAATTATTTCATACACACTATGCAATTTCTGCACTGGGATCATTGCTACCACTAGACAGCATGAAGGTAAACAGATTGCCTAAAAAACCTGAAGTGAGCAATAGTAGGTTTTCATTTTGAAAACTGGACATCTTACAGCATGCTGATAATCTCCTACAACTAACTAGGGGCTTTTATTTTGAAGGGTTAACAGTGTTAATGCATCTTGTTAACACTAATTAGAGGCTTTCATTAAGACAAAGTGAGACTTCAAAAAATCCTTTTCAATTCCTAAAACTTTATTTAAAACATCACACACAGTTGTGGTCAACAGAATAACTTCCTCTATCATACTGAGGGCTTTTATTTTCAAGTGAGGCACACACCTAGTCCCTCCTGTTAGTCACTGTCAAGCTCAGTGAGTGGGATTGCACACAAAGTTGAAACAAGTGTAAACTGTTTGAGATCAGGTTTAATGGGATCATGTTTAAGGGTTACAGGACAACTCTACCTGAAATATGGACGTTCTCCATGGTTCTGGCCTTGAGTGATAGTTTGGTTGTTCTGGGGCGACCTAACATTGGGGCGGGTCCGGCCTCACTACTGGTGAAATCCACTTCCACTTGACGATGACGCCTTGACTTAGAGGCCTGAGACAGACACACACACACACACACACACACACACACACACACACACACACACACAAATTTGTAAACATGTTTTTTAAGTGTTTGCATCCTGATGATTTAATTAAAAAAAATATAATGTCAACATAATTTTATACGTGTTTAATATGTTTACAAAAGGTCAATTAGCAGGAAGGCAAGGTAATTTACAAAGGTAATATAAAAAATAAAAGATAATAAAACAGAGAATTAACTGTTGGACTTAAAGCTACTTTAAAAGATTTCACTGCCACAATTAAAAAATGTGGGGAAGAAAAATGGAAGCATGAGAGCAATAAAAGACCAAACGAGAAGATGTAAGGAACAAGAGCACCGCCTAGCGGGGTTAAATATGCCCATCACACTGTATTAACCCTGTTCATTGTCAAGATTTAACCATATGAGCTTGACCCCAGGGACCCCACATACAATCCCAACCTTGCTTTGGTCAAAAGATATCTACCATGAAGTTTGGTAAGTGTAGGTCAAACAGTTCTTGAGCCGGCACTTCAATACATAATAGTTCACATAATAACGCCCTGTCTTTTGAAAGCCGTATTTAAAAAAAAAAAAAAAACCCTATAAAAATAAATTCAGAACTAAATAAAAATAATTAATAATTTGTGTTAGATAAAGCCAAGCAAAATAGATAGGGTTTTTAGAAGGAAAAAAATGTCACAACAAATATAAAAAAAATCAATACAGGCTCTATAAAATGACACAAACCTCTGCTGCTTGTTCATATGCCTTCGATTTGATGGAAGCAAGGAGCTCTGCTCTTCTGGAACTCTGAGGGCACAAAAAAAAAAAAAAAAAAGACAGCTGGTCACCAGAAGTGCTCTCTGGGCAAAGTTACTACAACAACTTTGGAAAAACTCCAAGAGTTTCCTAACTTCCATGTAATTCATTTATGCCTCTTTTGCACTAGTACCTACTTGCCTCGGCTCAACTCAACTTTTAGGATTTAGGTGGTGGTACCAGCTAGTCAGCCCGGGTTCCAGCAAGCTGAGTCGAGCCGAAAACGTAACGTCAACAGACTGCATGCCACTGATTGGCCAGGGAATGAAGCTACTAGGTGAGTCATGAGACCACTCCTTCACAATAATAATAATAATAATAATAATAATAATAATAATAATAATAATAATAATAATAATAGATTTTATTTATAAGCGTCTTTCATGACACCCAAGGACACCTTAAACAAGACAAATCACATAAAGCACAAACATGAAACTAAAATGACCAAAAGGAACTAAAGCGAGTACGCAACCTTGAACAGGTATGTTTTGAGCTGTGATTTGAAGATATGATGAGAGTAAATATTGCGAATGTCTGGTGGGAGAGAGTTCCACAGCTGGGGAGCAGAGCGGGAGAAAGCTCTGTTCCCGATAATACTGAGGCAGGCAGGAGGAACAGTAAAGGGGAAAGAGGAGGAAGACCGGAGGGTGTGGGAGGAGGAGGTGATGTGAAGAAGTTTGACTAGATAAGGAGGGGCGAGGTTGTGGCCTTGAATGCAAACAGGAGGATTTTGAACTAAGTCCTGAACTTTACTGGAAGACAGTGGAGCTGCTGTAGGACTGGGGTGATGTGGTGAAATGAGGGAGTTTTGGTGATAATGTGAGCAGCTGACTTTTGAACTATTTGAGGCTTCTGAAGGGATTTGTGAGGGAGGCCAATTAGAAGGGAATAACAATAGTAAATACAGGAGGTAACAAGACTACAAACAAGCATGGAGGTGGTATGCGGGTAGAGGGAGGGGCGGAGGCGATTTATGTTTTGTAGGTGGAAATATGCAGACCGGATAATATTATTCATATGGAAGTGAAAGGATAGAGTGCTATCAAGGATGACACCCAGACTCGTAACCTGAGGGGAGGGGAAATCTGAGGAGCTGTTGATGGTGAGGAAGACACTGCCAACTTTGGATAAGGTGGATTTTGTTCCGACGAGGAGGAACTCAGTTTTGTTGCTGTTTAATTTAAGAAAGTTTGAGGTGAACCAGGATTTGATTTCAGATAAGCAGGAGGTGAAGGAGGAGGGTGGGAGGGAAGAGTTAGGCTTGGTGGATAAATAGAGCTGGGTATCATTAGCAAAACAATGGAAATGGATGGTGAATTTATGGAAAATAATGCCAATGGGAAGGAGGTAAGTGATGAAAAGAAGGGGCCCCGGGACAGAACCTTGAGGCACACCTGAGGTTACAGAAGAGGGGGGATTTAAAAGACTTAAGCTGGATGAACTGAGTTCAGCCTGTGGGATAAGAATGGAACCAGTCAAGAGGGGTGTGGGTGAGGCCAATGAAAGATAATCTGTAGAGAAGGATAGTGTGTGATATAGTGTCAAAGGCCACTAATGTCAAATCAAACCTGCCATTTCTGAAACCCAACAACGAGGAAAGTAGCTACACACTAGCCAACAGATGATTTTGTGGTTGATGGCTGACGACAGAATCCAGAGGGAGCTTGACGGAGCGACCATTTCTGTTTATGCCGCACACAAATGACATCATGGGACTTTTGGGCCGCCTTGCTGTAACGGAAAATGGCCGAAACCGAGCAGAGTACAGAAGAGTAGAGTCGAGCTGAGGTACTAGTAGAAAAGAGGCATTTGAGTGACATGAGGTGCCCCTTACGCCAACCTGCAAGAGACATGAGGGGCACCAGTGATGCTTCAGGTAAAACACTGAAATGACTATCACCTCCTGCTGGGATGACGCTCCCTCACTGTTGTCTTCTTTATGCGGACTGTCCTGTAGGGACAAAAGAGAACACAGCATCACATCAGAGGTGGGAAAAAAAAGTATCACCAAAAAAATATGACTCATGGGTCCCAAAATATTGTCATACTGTGGTCACTGGGTGTAGTGTATCATCCAAATTGTTTCTTTTTTTTTTCTGGTTTTAGGCAACTAATACGCAGAAAGCATGCAGAAAGGCTGATCACCAGTGCAAACCTCAAAATATAATGAATGTGATAGAAAAACTGGGTAATAACACTGCAAATATTCACATTCGAGGAGCTGTTACTAGAGAAGATGATGCTATAAAATAAAGGTACAGATATAATATAATATGATACTGTAAAGTACAATATAGTATGACTATGACATATGAGAGAATACAATACACAAAGATACAACACGGTAAGATAAACTCTAACAACAGGAGATGTTTTGTCTGGAAAAATAGAAACAGGTGCATTTAGAGATGCCTCACCTTCTTTTTCTGCCACTTGTAGAAGTCGATAACAGTTTTGCGCAGCTGAGGGACGAGGTTTTTACGGATCAGGTTGATGGAGGGATCCGACTGTGCTGATGTCAGAGAGAGGGTGGATGCCTTCAGCTTGTCGTAGTGCTGATGAATGTTGGACATTTCCTGCAAGAAAACAGAAATAATACTTTGAAAACGTGAACCTTTCAAGTATTACCTCAGGAATACCCTGGGTACCTGTCTTTGATGTTGTGTCTCTTTCAAATGCCATTAAATGAGCATTTAGAAGTGGAACGTTTGGTCTACTTGGGGTATTTTTAGTTTGAAATCTGACAGGATGTTCCTGTGTTTGATTTCCTGCCCTCCTATGCTTCTTTGAGAGCGTAACTTCGTTATGAGCATTTTTAGCAATACAAGTGTGGACAGGCACATCTGGGATGCTTCTGAAATGCACTGTACTGAAATGCAGCTTGAAATGTGATGCTGCTTGCATGCTGTGTAGCTATACCTGGTGGGATTTAGGTATTAGAGTGAACGAAGGGTCGACTTACATCCAGCAGCTCTATGTTAATGAGCTCCTGTGGACGAGACACTCGCTCCATGAACTTCTCATCCATTGGAGACCTCTCGACGTTTTTCTTCCTATTGTAGGCAAGCTGGAGGAAGAGGGGAAGGAGAATAAAGAGGTATGCAAGGAGACCATTTAATCCTTAACTTAATAGGTTCAATGTATACAATAATGTGGATAGACAGTACTGTAATAATACTGTTGCAGTTATGCTGCTTTAGCACCTTCGGAACACCTCACTCCAGCCCAAAAACTAAAGACTACAGGCTTTTATTTTGTTCATATAATTTTGTTCCCTGGTATAGTCCCTAACCTCTTTATTATGAGTATCTGCCAGCAGTGCAGTACAAAGGAAGAAGATCAGATTCTAATCTCAGTGACTGTAGCCACAGCACTGTTAGTGTCAGGAAAGCTTCTCTGAATATTTATTTTCATTTTCTGAAACTAAAGATCTCAAAGATTCACCAAAACACTCTATCAGTACCCAGAAGACAACATGTCCAATCTTACTTGTGCAACACTCACACTTCCACAGTGCAACTTTACCTGGCTTCAGGACTTAATGGCCAGACAGAGACATTAATTGTGACTGAAAAGTGATGTAATCCAAAACATCCTGACTGGTGGAATGCATCCATATCACTGAGGGAATTTCTCATTGCTGTTGATGTTGACATCATAGGGCCAACACATAGATACAGACTAGTATTCGTGCTCACATCTAAACCTACAGCCAATTTAGAATAAAATAAAAATGGTGGCGTCAGCATCCTGGCAGTTGAATAATATTTGAATATTTGGAGGAATGTGCCCACTCTAATAGATGTAATGTTTCTAGCCTTGGATGGACTACCACTCCTGTCAGCTGAGAGCAGAATTCTGAGGCTGCTGTGGGCGCAAGCTCACCAAAACTGGATCTCTTAAGCCACAGCCTGGTCTACAGAATTTCCATTTCTGGTGAGGCTTTTGATGGAAGGTTGGAAACAACAGCACAAATCCACAAACTCAACCTGCCTCAGTCAACAATTCAGGCTGCTGTCACTGGTGGTGTAATCATATAGGGAATGTTTTCTTGGCAAACTTTGGGACCTTAATATAATTTGCTCCATTCCCCCTCCCTTTAAGGAAACTTTCTTCTGACTAGCTGTTTCTCATCTGCATAAAATGGGCCCACTTTAAAATATATTTAGAATATTCAGGCAGTAAACTAACCAAAGAGGGCATGGCAGTGAAATGGAAAGCTTTGCAGAACATCAGCTGTTTGAGGATGTAGACCACATCAAAGTGCTGAGCCTCTGTAGCGTCCTTCTCAAACATCTTCACATCCGCCCAGTCCTTCAGTGCCAGACGGATCTGCAGTCAGAGACACAGCAAGAGCTTTATTCATGTGTGACCACCAATTTAAACACAAGGTACATGTGCTGCCGGTCCTGACCTGCTCTGAGGGTGAAGCAGACTGGCACTGATACAAGCTGTACAGGAGGTAAAGTCCTCCTACTCGGATCTGGAAGCTGAACGGCGGCAGGAAGAAGACAGAGGCCATATCCAGTATCAGGCGACTGAACTTTCGCTTCTCGTGACTCACAGTGCCACTGCGTGAGGAAAAACAAAACTCTGAGAGAAGATTTCACCAGTTGAGGGAAGTTTATGTTTTTAGTTCCCTCATGCTCAAACAGAATCTTCTGCTGCTTTTTTCTGCGCTTCCTTTTTATGAGTGTCGTTTTATTTTGAAACACTGACTTTGCAAACACCTGAATTCAAAAGCACCATCCTGAGCATCATTTTAGACATGCTACCTCATAATTATATTTCTCAAATATGTACTCTGATAAACACTGATGCAAATAAAAACATCCAAAAATATGTGTTAGATACAATAAACAACAGATTTGATCATAAACTGTCTGATTTTTTATACATTTATAAACCAGCAAAAACTTATTGTTTTGTGCAAAAGTCTTGAGCTACCTCTCTCTTTTTTTTTTTCCTTCTTCAACACAGCCTGAACTCTCTGAAGCTTTCTGGTCATTTCTTTAAGCAGTCTTCAGAAACAGTTCTCCAGGCATCTTGAAGGACATTAAAAGCTCTTCTTATGCATACTGGCTGCCTTGTGCTCTGTTCTCTGTAAGATGATCCCACACTGCTTCAGTTATGTTCAAGTCTGAGCTCTGGGAAGGCCAATCCACGATCATATATGTTTTTACTGCATATGCACTGTGTTTGGAATCACTGTCATGCTGAAAAATTCAGTTGGTGCCAATCAGATGCTTTCCAGATGGTACTGTATAGTGGGTCAAAATCTGATGAAACATTTCTGTCTTTATAATTCCATGAGTTTTCACGAGACCCCCAACACCACTGGCTGAAATGCATCCCCAAACTATGACAGAGCCTCCACCGTGTTTTACAGATGGCTGCAGACACTAAGATAAGACCTGCTGCCACCTGTTGCTGGTCCGGTTCTTATGTAATCTGGCATACCTCAGCCCTGCCTCCCTGTTTCTCTTCCTTAAGAATGGCTGCTTAAAACCACCCTTCCCTGAGACCATTTCCGATTAGAACAGTAGATGAATCAACTGATGGGACCGATGCATCTCTCAGGTCCTGTGTCAGGCCTAAGGACATGATTTTCAGATAGTTCACCTGCAGATAATAGATAGTTTTTTTAGGCCTACCACTTCTTCTTTTGTCCTCAACTTCACCAATTTCCTCAGTATTTTTTAAAGACACAATGCACACTATGCTGAGTGACAAGCTTTTGGCTAAAAGCTCTTTGGGAATCACCTGTTTGGTGCAAAAATACTACTTTATGACTGTGGAACTGTGTTATCTTTGGCATTTTTCACAGATTTTGCTAAAGTATATGTTTTTGTGATGACTGCTAATAACACTGTGCCTAAAGAGACAAATATTACAAGAAGGTCTGACTCATTGGAAGCAAAATATAAAGAAAAGAGAGGTCTTGAGTTGCCTCAAGACTTTTGCACAGCACTGTAGAACAAAAGACAAAAATGCTAAGATGGAATCACATCATCCACCCACCAGTTCTCACTCCACCACAATCCCTAAGGATACTTATTGTAAATGAAATAAAAACAGTTAAAAACATTTTAAAATTGATTCAAGCTATGAACATAATGTAAAGGAAGAACAGTTTACACATAAAGCTGGCCAAAGTACTGAGTAAAAGGCACTAGCGATAAGGGAGCCAAGTAGCCATTGCTCCACATCAGTTTATGCCACTGTTACAGATGCTTTGTTATGTATTTTTTAGCAAATGATGTGAAGTATCTGTGTACTGACACATGATACTTGGAAACAGTGTGGTCGAGAGTCTGATGATTTATGATCACCAACTTTCTGCAGAGTCAATCGCTACAGACTTCCAAACTTCATGTGGCCTCCAAATTAGCTCAAGAACATTGTATAGAGAGCTTCGTTAATGGGTTTCCATGACCGAGTAGCTGCCTCCAAACCTTACATCACCAAGCACAGTGCAAAGTGTTGGATGCAGGGGTGTAAAGCACGCCGCCACTGGACTCTAGAACAGTGGAGAGACGTGTTCTCTGGAGTGATGAATCACGCTTCTCCTTCTGGCAATCTGATGGAGGAGTCTGGGTTTGGTGGTTGCCAGGAGAACGGTACTTGTCTGACCGCATTGCGCCAAGTGTAAAGTTTGGTGGAGGGGGGATTATGGTGTGGGGTTGTCTTTCAGGAGTTCAGCCCCTTAGTTCCAGTGAAGGGAACTCTTAATGCTTCAGCATACCAAGACATTTTGGACAATTTCATGTTCCCAACTTTGTGGGAACAGTTTGGGAATGGCCCCTTCCTGTTCCAACATGACTGCGCACTAGTGCACAAAGCAGGTCCATAAAGACATGGACGAGCAAGGCTGGTATGGAAGAACTTGACTGGCCTGCGCAGAGTCCAGACCTCACCCTGATAGAACACTTCTGGGATGAATTAGAGCGGAGACTGCGAGCCAGGCCTTCTCATCCAACATCAGTGTCTGACCTCACAAATGCTTCTGGAAGAATGGTCCAAAATTCCCATAAACACTCCTAAACCTTGTGGAAAGCCTTCCCAGAAGAGTGGGCTGGCATAATATGAAATCCTATGGATTAAGAATGTGATGTCACTCAAGTTCATATGCATGATGATGAGTGAGTGAATACCTTTGGCAATAATTTGATTTAGTCGGTTATTTCCTGTGTGTTTCTGCATGTTTTCACCAGACAGATTATGTGTTTATGCTGCTTCTTTCACCTTATTTATTATTATGCATTTTGATTTTCTGGAAACTGGGTGTGTCTATAAGTGAGACACTGTTCTGTGAAATGTTGACCGTGTAATGTACAATAAAGACTGTAAAGTAAACCTACCAATAAAAATAAAAATGAACATGAAGTTACACAGATTAGGACGTCACACACAGCGATTAAAAGAAAACTGAGTAAGAAAACTGGGCAAACTGTCGTTACTTTAATTCGTAGCACGACATTTATCACAAAGTGAATAACACAGTGGTTGAAAACACAGGGATGTAGTGAGCAGAAACCTACTGGAAAATTTGTGAGAACGCCATCTTTCTCCATATTCTGGCGAAAATCTCGAAGCGGACGGATTGTGTCTGCTGGAAGCGTCTCAGCAGCTCCTCGCAGTCCGCTTTCACCTGTTTCCTGCAGAAATCCATCGCCCTGTTGCCGCCACACACGAGTCAACGTTAAAACACAACGCCGCAGAGTTTACATTATGGATCATCAACGTCTCTTATTTAGAGGTACCGGAAAATAAACATAGGAATCAACGACGTCTGTCGGGGATTTATTACGTCATCAACCATCGACGGCTGGTATTAAAAAAAAATTAATGGCACTTTATCGAAAAAATAACAAAATACAGAATAACCGTAGTAGCTTAAAATTTCCAAAACAATAAATACTGTACTAAACTTTAACATATAAAGGAAAAAAAAAAATGTTAGTATGCCAGGGGAGCACAAAGACAAGACCCCCCCACACACACACACACAAAGGAAAACAGGACATTTCAACATCAGAATCTTTCATGAATATTTAGTTGATAACAGATCAGGTAAGGTCTAATTGCTTTATGATTAGAAGAGAGTCTGACAGTGTCAATAAATTACTGTAAATTAATAAAAGTGAGGAAATGCGGTTTTCTCTTTATAACCTTTGTGAATATGGAACTTGGGCCAAAAAAAGAATCAAATAAATCAAAAATTTACGAGAGTTTGAGTTTGCATTATTGTGTTGAATGAGTCGAAATAAAACACATTTCTAAAATAAACGGAACCCACTTTGTATAGTGTCTCTTACATTAAAGGAAACATGCTGCCAGAAGCGCCAGCAGTGGGGGCAACCCCAAAATAAATGAACAGACTCTATAGTAAGATTACAAATAGAGTAGTTAGTATCAGTATTCGGTTTGAGTCTTTTAAGGAAACCTTCGGCAGGATAACTCCTGTGGAGTAGTTTAAAGGATGCAGATTTTACCTACATGACAGTGTATAGGAGTGAGAACAAGAGGTCGATGGTGATCCAGTCTTTGTCTTTGATGAAACAGCATGATAATTTTGGATGAGATAACACCAAAGACCTTTGCATAGTGTTGTAAAAAAAATCCCTGATAATTAAACAAATAACCATCTTTGTTAAAAAGCTGTCTTACCGGGAGGATATTTTTCCAGAATCACGAGTAAAAGTACATAAATGCAGATTTTTACTTGCAAGAGGTATCTTTGTTGTTCCAAATGAAATAGCGATGAGGAGAGAATTATGTTTGCAGATAAGGGACCAGGATAAGAAGCCCTTTAATAGGGATTTTGTCAAGAGAGGTGATCGAGCGTTTGCACCGGCAGCACCAAGCCTTTGGAATAATCTTCCTTTCCATATTCGCTCAGCCCAGACGGTAGACTCGTTTAAATCCTTATTAAAGACACATCTGTTTTTCTTAGCATTTGGCTGCAGTGTAACATCCTATTAGATGATTGCTGACTTCTGAATGTGTTGTTTTAATTTATTAATTAATTTATTATTGCCTTTTTATCTCTGTGCAGCACTTTGGTCAAACTTTGTTGTTTTTAAATGTGCTATATAAATAAATATGATTTGACTTGACTTTACAGACTAGAAAAAAAAATTCCAGCCCCCAATTTTAGAAAGAATATGTAGAAGGATCACATTCCAGATACTTGGAGGGAACCTGAAAAAATCCACTTGACCTCAAATGGATTGTTAAGAGTGGAGAAAGGAAGAACGTTTAGACCACCATTCTCATGAGTTCATTATTGAAGATTTTCTTACATAAGATTTTCTTATATGCGTTTTATTTTTCCAGACAAAGCTGAAGAGTAAATGATCAATTTCCTTGCTAATACTATTTTCCACCTCTAAAGCCAAAACAACATAGGCAAACCCGAAGATGCCCTCTGCTTTAGCAATCCTCTCAAAGATGGATGCCTTATTAAATATTGATTGAAACATTTTTGTTTTGTTTTTTTCAATTACTGGATTGAAATAGAGCCTCTTCTTTGTTGATCTTTACACCTAAGAGAACTGACGCAGGTGGACCTGAACGCACCACACGGATGTGAGCTTCCCTTCCAGCGGAAGTAAACAATCCTCAGCTGACGTGGAGCATAAGCCATCAGACCGAGTGGGGGAAGAGGCTTTAAACTCACTAGTAGTTGCTGTTTCATCTGTTCTCTTATTATAAGAAGTTAAACGAACGTTGTTGGCAAAACTTCCTGAAGAACTGACGACGTTTTAACGAAGCTTCTCTGTGAAGTAAGATGGCGGCAGCGGAGGAGGCCAGCAGACCGTTCGCCGGGCTGTCAGACGTTTCTATCTCGGAGGACATCCCGGTGGAAGGTGACATCTCGGTGCCCGTCGGCCCCTCCAGAAGAGATGACGAATTCTCCACGCTGGACGAACCGGTTAAGGACACCATCATGAGGGACCTACGGGCGGTGGGGAACAAATTCATCCACGTCCTGTACCCGAAGCGGAGCTCGGCTCTGCTGCGGGACTGGGACCTGTGGGGCCCGCTGCTGCTCTGCGTGACGCTGGCTCTGCTGCTGCAGGGCGGCGCGGCCGACAGCGAGGACCAGGGAGGACCGCAGTTCGCTGAGGTACTGCAGCTCATCAGCTCTGGGCCTAGAAAGTCACACTTCAAACTTTACTTAGTGTCCCCACCTGAAATAATGAGCTACTCTATTTGAGCCCATCCGAGGCACTAATACCAATATCAAACAAAGTGTTGTGTAGAAAGTCATACAAGTATTGTTAGAAAAATTTAAGTCATGCATTATTCATGACAGGATTACTGATCGAGCCCTCTGCTCGCAAGCTAAAGAGTCTACGTGGAGGTGGACCCCTGAGTCACAGTATCTGTAACATAAAAACAGCACTGTAAGGGATTAAATACTGGGAGAAACCTTATAAAAGGCTAAAGGTGACAATGCTTCTCATCTGATTTGTGCAGTACCTTAGAGCGTTACAATTGTTTTTTTTAAATAAGTGGTCTTAAGATTAGTATTTTTTCTGAAAAAAAAAAAAAAATCTCTGCTGACTTCCTGCTAACAAAAATATATTCTTCGTCCCAGGTCTTTGTCATTGTTTGGTTTGGGTCCATCATCATCACCCTCAACTCCAAGCTGCTGGGTGGCACCATCTCTTTTTTCCAGAGCCTGTGCGTGTTGGGATACTGCATCATGCCTCTGACGGTGGCCATGGTCGTGTGCAGGGTTGTCCTGCTCGGTGGCTCTGGGGCAGTCAGCTTTGCCGTCCGGCTCACGGTGGTGATGGCGTCCTTTGGCTGGTCAACTTTCGCATCCACCGCCTTTCTCGCTGACAGCCAGCCTCCCAACCGCAAGGCGCTGGTGGTGTACCCGGTGTTTCTCTTCTACTTTGTGATCGCGTGGATGGTCCTGACGTTCTCGCCGTGACAGTAGGGGAAGCTGACAGAGGAGGAAGGTTTTCTCTGGAACCCCCCCCCAAAATGCAGACATCTGTCTTTGAACAAAGATGAACAGCTACTGAACTGACTGTAGGCAATTCTGAAAGAGGGTTTAGACTCAAAGGACCCCAAACTAAGGACTCTTTGAAATGTTGTAATGAAATGGGCTGCAGAGTGAAAAAGCTAATGAATATGTTCATATTTTTCCAATTTGTCTCGCAGATGTGTTTACGGTGTGTAAAAAGAAGCTTGTATATGGAAATACTCCATGAATGTTTGGACTACCAGGGCTGCAATGATTGTTTTCTTTCTCTCTTGGTCTTTCTGGGTGTGACTGAAATCTACTGTCTTAAGAATATGGAAAGTGCACATTTTCACACTAAATTCCTTTTTTAAAGACATTTAGCTGATCTGATTATGCAGCTTGACTAAACTCATCTACTTTTCAGCATGTTTATTTTTGTATTTTGTTGGGAATGTTTTATTTTTTTGAGACAGATAAAAGTGAATAGGTGATAAAGATCATTACAGGTAGAATCATTTGGGCTTTTTGTGTGTTGCCTGCTTGTTTTTTCTCCATGGTTGAAACAGAGTAAAGCACACAATAACAATGCCAGATGCAACTTTATTTCACAGTTGTATTGAGTCAAGGATACAGTTAGTTCACAATGGAGTGAAAGTGGTAGACAGTGGTTTATCAGCTATAAATAAAGATAACTATAGGGCAATATTTCTGCCCACATCTTAATTTTTTCTTCTGTAATTTGAAAACAAAGCAGTAATTTATTCTGATTATTAGGTATTTCCTCTAAAACAGGCCTGATGCACATGTCTTCAAATGCAACTAAGTGTAGAAGACAAGTTATGCCAATTTAAAAAAAAAAAAAAAGTTGTAGACGTTAAAAAAATAATTCAAGCCAAAATTCTGATCAAAATTATAAAATGTAAGAAATGATATAAAGTGGGAGAAAAATATAACCATTTAAAAATTTCAGATAATTGAAATCTGATGAACAAGAGTGGATTTTGGCTACACAGAAGTTTACATACTCGACACAGAGGGGCCTTGGTCAGACGGTGGTTTTGAACCCAGAACCTTTTTGTTGTGAGGTAGCAGTGCTAACCACCACACCACTGTGCTGCCCTAATTTGTTACTCATAAGAGAAACATTAAAAAAAACCTAAGAGTTTAAAAAAATAATAATTCGCCAAGTGATGCTTGACAGTCCACATCTGAATTTGACTTGAAGTCAAAATTTTGCATTTTTTTTTATTTCAGACTGGACTCCAAATTGAGATAAAAAATAATAATTAGAAATTTGATCCATCCATCCATTTTCTGCTGCTTATATGGGTCCGGGTCACAGGTAAGGAGAGTTACCAAGAACATCATCTTCCCATTCACCCTCCAGCTCTTCCAATGGGATACCTGGGCATTTCCTAACCAGCTGAGAGATTTGCTCTCTCCATCATGTCCTGGGTCTGCCCTGGGATATGCTCCAGGTTTGACTGGCCCAGAAAGTCTCAAATGATCAAGCTCCTCACCCTATCTTGAAATTAAATGAATACTAAGCAAAATTAACATATAAAAAAGAAAAGAATAGGCTAAATACATCCAAATGAGATATAAATATTGAGATAATATTGGATAAAAAGTTTAAAATGAAAGTAATTTGGCAGTTAACATTTTGATTTCGTTTTTAACTCTTAAGTCTGACTTTCTTTAATCTCAGAATTATTTGGACTGAATTGAATGAATCTGAATTGAGATTTGTTTTTTAAGGTAAAGACTTGAAAATGAGCAAAATCTAAATTCTGAATAAAGAGATTAAAAGTTTAGATAACAGCAAAAATGAGAAAGTATCATAGTATTTTTCTTTATCAAGACCAACTTTTCTTTGTATCTCACACAAAAATGTTTCAGAGAGGGATAATTTTGCACCTTGATTGTGAGCTTCTTCTTTTGGCTGCTTCTTTATTCATAAGAGGTTGCCACAACACTGATGAAGGGTCATAAATGGATGCATTAAAGACCACAATGCACTACAGGCTGCAGCTGTTGTTTGTTGGGGTGATCAACAGCTGAATGACTGCGCTGCCCGACTCTTTGCAGGCTGACGTGGATAAATGTAGCCTTTATGTATCATGCAGGGTTGGATGGGCATTCTGGGAAATGTAAGAAATCAAAGACTGGAACTGAGTTCATAAAAACAAAAACCACGAAATAATAATAATAATGCAATGATTTTATCTTGAAATGATCTCATCCTGATGTTTTGTTTTATGTGACCAGTCAGCTAAACATGCATTGCATAACATGCATTGTAGAAAGAGGGACTGCCCTTTAGGATCTCCCAAATGACTGGGTTCATCATTTCTCTTTAATTATTATTTTTAATTTAACTAAATAATTAAAGCAAACAACACAAGCGCTTCACTGACCTGCTGTAATACAAATTTTTTTTTTTATGAAAAATGGTCAGTCTAATGATTTCATGTTTTCACCAGCAGACACAAGAAGAGATCTAAGAGAAATGATCTAAACCCAGGTTATACCCCAGTACGCAGTATGACTGACGCAGACTGATTATGAAGTCTTCAGGAACAAAGATGGAAGAAAGAAAGGGCAGATTTGCATCTCTGTGGTTGTTTGTTTTTTTTTTTACATCTAGTTGCAGAGATACTGTGTGACACTGTTTGGTAGATCACTGGTAAGAAAAACTAACTATTTCAAGGCTGTTCTGCTGATTACTCCTTATCTCCATTCCCCCAAATTTTCAGATAGACAAAACAAACATTGTAATTTCATTTGGAAAAATAAGCACATGGCATCAGGAAGGGGTTTTGAAAAATGAAAAAGAAGGCACAATGAAAAAGAGAGCAGGCAGCACAGTGGCGTGGTGGTTAGCGCTGCTGCCTCACAGCTAGAATGATGTCTAGAAGGTCTGGGTTAGATTCCACCTTGGCCCGGGCCTTGAACAGGATAAGAGGGTGGATGGATGATAAAAGAAGGCAGATTAACAGTAGTACATTTTGTTACCTATACTGATTACATAACTTCATTTTACTAACTTTCTTTTTACTAACTTTCTCCACAACACACACACACACACACACACCTGTACATAGCTCTACACACTACATTACAACTTTTTCTACTGTACTTCACCAGTTGGTTGCATTTTGTCATATCTATGTCCCACTTTATTAAAAAATCTCAATATGTATGCATTCTATGTCAACTCTGTGTAAAAATAAAGTAAAAAAAAGAAAAAAAAAGAATATAAAACAATAACTCAGGTATGCAAAGGTCTGCTTGGATCAGTCACCACTGCACACACCACAATAAACCCGCTGCACACAGTTAGGTCTACAAGCATTTGTACAACGACACCATTTTTGCCTCTTTTATGCCACCACGGTGGATTTGAAATCTTTCCTTTAAAACTTTGAATCATTACCTCCCTTGTTCTACTTTACCCACTGGTAAGTATTGTTAAGTATTGAAAATTACATCCTAATTTCAGAAACATTGTAAATTTAGGGGAAATCACACTATAAGACATGTTCTGTATTATGAAATGCTAATCATTTTTTGATTATTTGAGAGGTCTTAATAGCATTCTAGGTCTTACCTATCTTAGAAACAAAGATACACTGTGGTTCAGCACACAAAATAGATTCATATTTATCCATGTACTTGCTCACAAGACAAATACATTTGATGGCATCATTTGTGGATTATGAATGCAGTAAATGTAAAGGTCCTCTTTGTGTACCATATGCCAGAGGGAGGATTAACAATTTGATGTTAACTGTCCCACTAAGGACAGCAACAAGCTGGAGAGTCAAAAGGAGTTCAAAGTTACCAAAGTTGTTGAAAAGCTGGGTGACTTTGCCTCCATTCTTAAACTGAAAAAATGAGCACAGTCAGGGTGTAGTGGGATTTGGCAGGTGTGGGTATCCTAGGATTAGCTGTAGTGGCACAGTGTTGGGAAAAGATTCATAGCTCAATAATTTCTATTGTGAGCTCCAGTAGTGTTGTTTGTTTGTGTTCAGGCTGTTATCAGCTGACCTGTGCTGCTCTGTGTGGAGGAAATGAACTGAACAAGATGTAAGTAGATGTTTCTTGGCAAAAAAAAAAAAAAGTCATTTACAACAGTTTAAATACAGCCATTTTTTTAAAAGCAAATACCAGATATCACATTTTGGCAAATTATCCCTTTTTGGTACAATACTGGCCTAATTTAATCCCTGAGTATGTGTCATTTGTAGTGCTATAAAGTATATAGTTTCGTCTTTTTCATCCATTTATATGTGATAAGTTCCGGTGATGGAGTATACACTTATAAGACTTTATATTTTATTGTTCCCTCCATTTAGGCTCAAATTGGTTTGATGTTTGAAGGGGTGCAATGATATAAATTAATGACTCCCCTCAAATGTGTTAAATCAAAAAACAACCCTGTTTTGAAAATGTAAGGAGCAGAAAATACACATTTGTGTCAAAATGCAGGGAATAATAGTAAAAAGTTGCCAACAAATAAATACTCAAGTAAAGCACAGATACCTGATAATTCTACTTAAGTACAGTAAATAAGTATAATAAGTATTTACTTCCCACCTCTGATGCCTGGGTATTTAACAGTTGATTTAAGAGGAATGTTATTTGTCAGCAAAGGTGAATGATAATTTTAGTAGCTCACATTTTTTAAAGGTTTAACTTTATTCCAGATGCCATACAGAAAATAATCGAGACTGTTTTTGATAAAAATGAAAAACAGTCATCATGTGTCATCATGGCTGACTATCAGTTGACTGCTTAACACCATCGTTTTTTTTTTTTCATAATCCGGGTTTTTAACGATGATAGAAGACATTTCTAAAACCTGATCACATATAATCCAATAAATCGATCGTAAATCGTATATCGTTACGGATTGAACGACCTTTTCAAAAAACCTGACTGTGTATCTGAAATGATTTGTGTGATGCCAGTTTTCAATCTGCTGGCATAAATTCTAAATTGTTAAGGATTCCATGATGTACAACTGCGAAAATGGATAAGAAGAGGTTTTCTTGGGTCTTTCTTTTTCGCTGTTCCTCTGCTGAACATTGTAGTAGTTCCCTTTCCGGTTCCAGCCAACATTTAAACCAATCGGATTCGAGGTCCACATAGCGTCATCGCCTAGGGGCGAAGCGTATTGGTGCTCTGGAGAGATGCCGCCTCCCCGTTGGTTGAATTGCCATCAGTAGGCGGGCGCTAACTCAGAACTCTACAAAGACCTGGATCCGTACTCGGCTTAGGTTAGCTTGAGGATGGAGGAGATAGAGCTTCTTCCACCAGAAGTTTGGGTCTACGTATTCAGCTACCTGACCACAGAAGAAAAACACACGGTCCGCTTTTGCTGCAAGTACCTCAAAAGTCTCGTCGACCACCCGTCCCTATGGAGAGACTACATCGTGGTGCTGTCCGACCTGCGACGCTACACGTACGGCTTCTGGGATACACTAAACTATCGCAGTCTCACCCGAATCACGGTGCGACACTTACGGCGCAAAGAGTGGCGACGTCTCGTGAAGTTCCTACCGTCGCTCACCACCATTGTCTTTGTGGATGGAGGGCGGCAGTATAAAGAGAAATACTTAGACGCCCTGTCTAGGTTCCCTAACCTAAGGGGTCTCGGGGTGCGAAACGCTATCTGGGAAGAACCGGTGCTGGGGCAGAATCTGACCGGGCAGCTGCAGGAGCGGCTGACTCAGTTAAGTGTGTGCAACGTTCGTCTGCCCGACACGGTGCAGTTCATCAACAGCGTGTCGCGCCTGGTCAACCTGCGCTACTTGCTCTTCCACCAGCAGGGAGAGGGCTACGGGCTGGATACGGTGAGGCCGGTGCCCTGCACCATTTTCCATAACCTGCTTCTGAACCTGAAGAAGCTCAAACACCTATCCTGGGGGATGAAAGGGGAGCCGCCGGAGCCGCTACCCGACGATTACTTCAGCCCCGCGGACCCGGACCAACCAGGTGAATCGCGTTTGTTTGTCGACTCGTGTCGCGGGACACTGCTGTGTGTATCTCCTGATTAATTTTTTTGTAATTAAATAGGTTAAGACTTTAAGGCAACATCAGAAGCGTTGTAGTTTTATTTTACAGCTGGTAAGCAGTCTTCTCTATTTTCTGTGGTATTCTTAAATATTGAAATCACATCCAACAAGAGAAGATGCCAGTTTTAAACTAAGTACAGCTACTGTGTAACTGAAACAGAACCTAACCCCTGTTCAGATGCATTTTGTGGCTCTGGCGGTCACTATTGAAAACCTTAAGGAATGTAATAGAGCACACAGAAGTGATTTAGCTTGTAAACATTATCAAAATGCCTGGATCACTAACACTAGTGCAGACTGCAGGATGTTATCACTGCTTCCTTGGCCTGTGGCATACCTCAAGGTTCCATTCTGGGTCCATTTCTGTTTTCATGGTATATGCTACCACTTGGGTCTATACTTGCCACTTTTATGCTGCTGATAACCAGATATTACTTACCATTTAAATTCCTGCCAACTCCTCTGTCAATTTCTTAACTGGTTGTTTGTCTAAAGTAAAAAAAATGGTTCTCACAAAATTTCCATAATCTTAATGAAATTGAGATGAAAATTTTAGTGGTTCATCCCACTCATCAGCAGGCAGATACACTTCTCATAACTTCTTCATATCTTGGGTCCCTGGAATATCTCAGGTTTATGATAGGAAGGTTTAAGATATGATGCCAAAGACGTAATATCTTAAATAACACTGCAAGAGTCATCTTTTTCAAATTTGTTGAGCTAATATTTTTTTCAGTTAAGACTTGAGTAAAGTTGAACCATTTCTTTCTATTAACAACCTTGAGAAGGCCATTTATGCTTCTGCAACATCCAGACTGGATTACTGCAACTCTTTATATGTTGGACTAAGAAAGACTGTCATGATTGCAGTTGGTTCAAAATACTGCTGCTAGTCTCCAGACTGGTGCATGGTAGTGTGATCATTCTTAAATCATTGCACTGGCTTCCTGTGAAGAATTGGATAGACTTTAAAATATAGTTGTTCACATACAAGTGCTTGGATGGACTTGCTCCAGTTTGATTGATTTTCTTTGTCCCAGTCACCCACTTAGGTTCACTGATCAGCAGCTCTTAGTAACTCCAAATTCCCAATTGACTCATACAACCAAGCTGCAGCTCAAACTCTGGAATCAGCTCCCTCCTCAGATTAGGTCATATACTTCATTAGTGGTGTTCAAATCATTACTGAAAACATTCCCCTTCTTACTTCATATTGGCCTTTTCAGTTTTTTTATTGTTCAAACATTTAAACATAAATACTATTATTACAACTGTATATGGGTTTCACTTGCTGTGCAACACTTTGGTCAATGTCCGTTGTGTTCAAATGTGCTATATAAACTGGCTTGACTTTTTGACCCCGCAGTGTACTGTTATGGTGGTCCTGCGCTGATCTCTCTGGAGCTGGTGGATTACCCAGAAACCACCCTGTCAGAGAACGCACTAAGGAGCCTGACCTCACTTGAGTCGCTGTCTGTCAGGTACAGGTACATCAGAGAGGGCATCGAGTGTCGCCTGCGATCCTGGCTCAGTCCTCTGAATCGGTTAAAATCTCTCACTATCATTGGTGAGTCACACTTGGTGCAGTTTTTTTTTTTTTTTTTTAAACTTCACCTGATATAGAAAGTAGGCTCATAATATTTTTCACGTTTTCTTTTTTTTTTTTAACATATCTTTCTGCATCTCAAAATAAGCTGAATATACCTAATCACAATTGTCTTTGGCATACAGCATAGCAGATTGTAATCTGTAAGGATATCTAGGCAAGCAACCGGCCCTGCTCTTTGTTCCACCAGACGTTCCTTTTTATCGGAGCCATTCCCTCTGTCTCATAAAGGCAGTTATCCTGATATTCATATACATTTACATGCATGTCAAAGCCAGAGAATCTGTTGCATGGCAGTTCCTTAAAATATTGATTTTGGCCATATTTTCAGTTTGAAAAAGAACATTTTTTTTTTTTTCTCACAAAATTCATGTCAGTCAGCAGAACAAGAAAAAGAAGTTACACATGTTTATCTTTTCTCATTTCTTTTTTCAATGACTTGTATCTAATTCTTCCTGATTCATAAAGACAAAGCAGAACCAAACATCAGGCTGTTGGGAACTCCAGGTCAGAAATACCTCCTAAGTCTTGCTCTGTCTTCTGTCCTTCTAGGTGGGAATTCTCTAACCACATATACCACCACCATCCCGCCCAGTGTGAACAGGTTGACAATGCGAGTGGCTATAACTCTGAAAGATATGGACTCTATCGCGCCTAAAGTCCCGGGACTGGAGCACCTTGACATTGAGCAGAACCGCTCCAGCGGCAGTCTCTGCAGACGGATCCCTATGTTGTTCCCTCAACTGAAGACACTCAGGATACGGTGAGCTGAGCTCCTGACTTCTGCCTTCTACCCAAAATAAACAATTTTGCAGGTTAGTTTTCTACTAATGGACTGCCCCATGAGATGATGTTAAAAATTAGGTTACTCAAAAGTCTTTGCATAAACATGATCAGCACTGATATTGAACTAACTGGAGGCGACAGCCTACAGTAATGCAGGTACATTTAAAAAAATTTTAAAAGCGTGTTTAGGTGTCTGTAAAGTCAGTAATTATGTTGTAAGAAATGTGATGAACTAATCGAGGAAAGAGTTGGTAAAAAATCACAACTAAGAGGTCAGAGTGACCTACGGTTGTTTAAAAATGAAAATAAACAGTCATTTAAGAGGTGCAAATTCTTGATTCATGGGCACAACCGACATACAGCTCTGCTGCTCAACCCACAAATGCATTTTCCTTACAAATTTAGCATAATATAAGGGGAAATAAACAGGCTTTCCAGCGGTATAAGATTTATTGCTATGAGGCCCACGTGACCCAAAGAGCTACAGTAGACCATAAATAAGTAAATGTGGCTGTGGCTCAGGATGTAGAGCGGGTTGTCTACCAATTGGAAAGTGAGTGGTTAGATCCCTTGCACTTTCATTCTGCATGTCAAAATATTCTTGGGGAAGAAATGTAAGTGTGTGTGTGTGAGATAAAAGCGCTTGTATGATTGGGTGAATGTGCCTTGTAGTAGAATGTGTTTTGAGTGCTCAGTTGGAGTGGAGCACTATAAATACCAGTCCATTTCATCTTTTAAAGATGTTTTAACAAGCAGAAAATTACCTGACTACAGTCCTATAAAACATAACTTGTGAACCTGTTCTTGAAGTCCAAAAAATGAGTCTTTTCCTTTCCTGTCGCCTACAGATTTTTCCGCCGGGAACCAGAGAAAGACCTGCTGTGCCTCCACAAGCTACGACACCTGGTGCGGCTGGAGCTGGTCGTGGAGCGCTCATTCATCCTAAGAGATTACCTCAACGGTCACCCCTGGCCAAGCCCATCGGTGCAGGGGCTGATCAGTGAGCTGCAGGAGTTGTCCGAGAATAGGATCACGGTCATAACCACAATGCGGCAAAGGCACGCTCTGCGTGAATGTGACTGTGTGTGGGAAGGAGATTGAACAGGTGGGAGGCAGGAATCTGGGAAATAAGTAATTTTTTCTTCCCTAAAGCATTGCACCCGAAAATCACTAAAGAAAAATGATCAGTGTCTAAAAGACCTGAGGTAAGAGCCACCTGTTGTCTGAAGGAAAAAGTATAAAGACAGCCATGGATGAGGTGAACTGAAGGTCTTCTCAATCATAAAGATAAATAATGGGCCAAAATGGGATACATTTTGGACAATGAACAGAAGACCAGAGCAGCTGTTACATCCGGTTATGTGTGGCTGGTTTGCAAAATAGTACAGTATACAAACAAATCCACAGACATAACCTTATGAAGGCACAAAGTCACCAACACATTAAAATGCAACATTTGCAGGAGAGATCACGAAAAGTCAGATGTGTCAGTTTATTCCAGTTCCCACAGGGATTCAGTCACATGACTTTTGTGTAAGATCTGGCAGTACTGCTTACTATAAATTAAAATGGAAGAAAGTAGCAACAGATCACTGAGAAGTTAGTTTAAGAGTTTTTCAAGAATCAGCCAATATTGCCCCATGAGCGGAAAAACAGGAGGATATACCGTATTTTTCGGACTATACGTCGCTCCGGAGTATAGGTCGCACCAGCCAAAAAATGCATAATAAAGAAGAAAAAAACATATATAGGTCGCACTGGACTATAAGTCGCACTTTTTTGGGGGAAGGGGGGGGGGGGGGGTTGATAGAATCCGAGACCCAGAGCAGAAATTCCATCTTGAACGGCAATTTAAAATAATAATGGATTAAAGAACAGGACGAACACGGTTACACCTACGTTATGCTAACGTAGCACATTCAGCTACATGACGCACAACGAACACGTGTTCGGTATTGTAACGTTGTAAACACACTTCCAAAGTCGGCGATATTCACAACAAAGGTCGTCTTTATTAACAGAAAAACGGCTGCTGTAGGCCACAGCCACGCCAACCACAACTACAACAGCGGAACAGCAACACACACACAGGGAAGCTCTCGGTCTTTTTCTCTCTCTCCATGCTGCCTTCACGAACCTCCCGAACAGTCCGAAATCCCACAACATCAACACGCTCTCTAACTAAGAGAATCGCTACAGTATGTTAACGTAACATTAAGTTATTCAGATAACCATAGCATAAAGAACATACTAACAAGTTAACCAAACCATCAATCCATTGAATTCTTTATCCTCGGTGTCACTTCTAAACAATTCCGTACACTCCGTAGACGAAGCGCCGCTTCCTCTTCTGTGTCGCGTTAGTCAGACTCGTCGTCAGCTGCAGTTCCAATTATTCCAGCCTTTCTGAATCCCAACAGGATGGTTTGGTTGTCACTGAAGCCCATGTTTTCTTGATCCATCCAATGACTTCCAGGAAAGTTGGGTGGCGCATTCTCCCAGTTGCCGTTAAGCTGTGCTCTCCATCCATCATCCACTGCGCCCACAGGTTACGCAAGACTGCCTTAAAGCTGCAGTTCACGGAGATGTCAAGTGGCTGGAGTATTTTGGTTCATGTGTTATAAATGTCACATATACGTCGCTCCGGAGTATAGGTCGCACCCCCAGCCAAACTATGAAAAAAAGTGCGACTTATACTCCGGAAAATACGGTATACACAAATCAGGGACCGATGTTTATGAGCTTTGTCATATGAGTTTTGCTTTCTGGATGAAAATTTAAAAAATAGTTTTGAAGAGCTGAAAAACTTTAGTACAGGTTCATTTTTATAATGAAGATCTCTTAGTTTCTGTGACCCAAGGCAGGAAACGATGAGAAAAACAAAATGAGCTAACAGGCAAACAGCTGTATCAAAGCTGCGCAGTGGCCAAAATGTTTGTTTGTTTTAATAGTGAGACTCTGAGCTGACATCAATAACTGCCCCGAAACCATGAAAATGAAAAAAGCTGGGACAAGAAAATGCATGTGTGTTACTGCAAAGACGCACATCACTGGAGTGAAATGATGTGCTGTAATATTTTGGTTTAAATTCAGAGTGCTTATTCTTGAATCGCTGTTTCATGTTTTTTGTAAAAAAAACAAAAACAACAAAAAAACAAAAACATTATTATTACTTACAGTTTTGACTGTAGCAAGAAATGTCCTGCAGTGTAGCAGCCTTAAAAAATTATGACTGGGTCAAGTTTTTTAACCTTAAAAAAAAGCTTTTAGTTTATAATGGTTATTTGATCTTGTACAGAATAACTCCTTTGACATGTTCCAGGGCATCAAGGTTACATTTGTTATCTGTTTTACTTTTATGGTTCAATTAAAAGTCATTTAAAGTGAATGTAGTTTTGTTTTTATTTTTTCAGTGATTTATACAATATGAAAGAAAATCCTGACAACTTAATGCAGAACATTTGTGGGGAACACTGAGCACACTTCCAACTGTTTTGAGTCTTTTTGTGTAGATTCTACTGAAGGATTAGCGTGAACTGACAACTGTATTCTGTGCAAACTTGCTACCACATGTTTATTAACAGCTGATACAATGCTGGCACCTCACCATCCTGCCAAATATCGCAGTGGATTAACACCATCACATGCAAATAGGTTCTGTTTTTAGTCTTTCATTTTCAGGAGGTCTAATATTTGTAAAACCTCTCTAGAAAAGTGAGTTCTCTTTAATGCAGCCATGGTGGTCACTACCAGCTACAAGACCACCTCGGATCTTTTTGGGCAACGATTTCAAACATGCCAAAAAAAATATTCAGGACTAACTCAGAACAGGAGCAAGTATTCATTGAATTTGGTCAAAGACAGGAAAATAAGTTTAAAATTAGTTAAAGTTTTGCATTAGAGATTTAAGAAAATCCACAGTACTGAACATCCTGTACCTCAGAACTCCAGCATCACCGTCAGCGGTTCCACAGAGGTAAGGGAAATTTCTTGTTTCTGTCCATAGAGTCCATGCTCTACCTTTACACCTGCACTTGTGCACTTTGCTGAGCCTGACATGAGCTCTCTGCAGACCGAGACCAAGTTTGAGAAGAGCTGGGCGCCCCACCACAGCTCACATCCGCCTATGTACTGCATCCTTCTGTTGGGTGCAGTCTTCCCGAGCAGGGAGTCCTGGGGGACAAATAAAATACTCCCAGGAAGGTCGAGCAGGGACACGGAGTGGCCAGCGTTTTTTCGGAAAAGCCTGGTGGTCATCAGTTTGTTGGCTGTTGAGAACACAGTGGAAAAAAGACAAAGCCTAAAACAGATTTCAAACTTGACTCGGCATAACTTAGTTTGTTTAGACATAAATTCATAAGTGTGTTAACATTAACCCCAGTAAGTGCATGTCTTTGAACTTAATTTTCCATAGATGCAAATGTGAATGTGAATGGTCGATTGTCACAGTAACGTGATGTTGCAGCACCTGGGTTACAGGATTAGTGCAGAATATGATGTTAGGAGGTTTGGGTGAAAACATTTCTGCAGGTGGTTACGTGAAGCGACAGAAGAGGAAGGAAGAGTCTCAAAGTCTCTGTTTCTGATCCTGGACAAACTACCTTAGCTGAAAAAGCCCATGGTGTCTCATGTCCACTCACACTGTGTACACATGACTGAGTTATTACTGGGTTGCTGATTTGGCTTTAAAATCTCACTCTGAGATGTTACAGCAACTGTTTGCAACAGAAGCAAGATTAGCTCTCAGTGCAGACTGATATTTTTATTCTATTTTCTCTTTGACTGCAGGTCACTAAAATCATTGTGAACAATCTGCTTTAAAATATTAGAAGAAATATGATACATATCTCACTATAATGACTGTAGCATGTATGCACCCTATCTCCTTAACAGCTGAGCCAATCTGAGTGAAACTTTGCACGAACATTGTCGCACAAACGGTGATTATTAACATCCATATGTTTTTTTTAAATAAAGATTATAAATCCCATCCTCCTGGGAATGCGATGTTGCATTCTCTGTTTGCATTTGTTTCACGTGTTCACCTGTACATAGCTTAACTATCACCAAAGTTTGTATAAAATGAATCTGAATAAGTGCTGCAGTTTATGTATAATATTCACCTACCATACTATTTTTATAAGGAAGGAGCTTTTGATGTGGGAAATACTGGACAAAACCATTTGGAATAGTTGCAGCAACAGGTACACAAGTTTAAAAAAAAAGTTTATGTATGTAGTATATGCTCACTGGCCACTTTATTAGGTACGCCTTGGCATTACCAGATTTTGGTGAGTCTGTGCGAATTGGTTCCTGTTCTCAGCTGACAGGAGTGGCACCCGGTGTGGTCTTCTGCTGCTGTAACCCATCTGCTTCAAGGTTTTATATGCTGTGTGGTCAGAGATGCTCTTCTGCATACCTTACCATTGCCTTCCCATTAGTTGAAGCTGTCTGGTTATTCTCCTCTGACCTCTGATATCAACAAAGCCTTTTCACCCAGAGAACTACTGCACTGGATATTTTCTCATTTTTGGACCATTCTCTGTAAAGCCTAGAGATGGCTGTGGGGGTCACATAAGTCACATAAAGCACTTTTCTTCCTAATTCTGATGTTCAATTTAAACTTCAACAGGTCATCTTGACCATGCTTACATGCCCCAATGCAAAGACCTGCTGTCATGTGATTGGCTGATTAGATTAGAATATGTGTACTTAACAAAGTGGCCAGTGAGTGTATGTATTCAGTGTTGGAGCCAGAATGCAGTGTCAAACAGCGTTTTGAACAAAATCAAGAAACATGTAAAACTTGTACAAGCAACACAAAGACAAATTTCTAGATCTGTACAAGGATTTCAAGGTGAGCAACTTTCAGTAGTTAATTTATATTAATATATTAGGCTGCTATTACTGTTTGCTGGTGACATTATTAGCTACTGTGAGCCGGCTGACGTGTGCAGGAGTAACTCACCCATGTCGTGTGTCACATCCTCAGTGGCTCCATGAAAGAAACACACGTACACAACTAATCCCTGCTGAATCTGAGGAGAGGGGGGCACAGCGTCAGTGTAATGATAATTAGGTGCTTTGTAGGATTAAAAAATAACACAAAAACTCTCAAAAAAATAATGTTTTGCTAATATCAAGTAAAAGAGTATTTAGGTTCCATTATTTATAAGAATAATGTGCACACATCAGGTCCTTTTCTTTTAGGCTGTTATACTATATATAATTTTTTTATATATAATGAATAGGGCAACAAAATCACCCACCTCTGCCCACTGAGCGTCTGTCCCATCTAGAGCAGGTTTGATCTTAACCTTCGCATGGCTACACTGCTGAACGACAGTTCGGGCCTGAAGCCTGATGGACCTATGGAAAACAGCTGAGCTGCTCAGACAAACAAATATAGATGACAAATATAATCATTACCAAAATCAGGCTATGAATGAGTTGAAATAGCTCTAAAGAGATTTTGTCGTGCACCTGTCAGCCTCAGGAGGGGGTTTTGCTGCCTGTTCCAGAGCAGCGTTACCGATGGTGAAGACAGGCCAGGGTTTGGTGCTCAGGGCCATCACAGGCTCCAGACCACAGCTAGAGCTCGTCTTGACTGAATAGTTTGCCTCCAGAACTCTTGTCTTCTTCACTGGGCGCTGGGCACTGCGCTGACTGATTTGCGTTGATGTATTTGCCTCTGGAGCGCTGTTTTGCCTCGGAGGCTGAATCTGCTCCAATGGAGCACGTTGGTCTGAAACAACCTGTGCTTGGATGCAGTGTTGTATCCCAGTGTTGCCCTGAAGGCTACTTGTTTTTTTCTGCTCTTGAGGTTGAGTGGGCTTCTTTAGATGGGGATTTACCTGAATTTGGATGCAAGTTTGTCCCTCTGAGCCTTTAGGATCCTTCTGTACTTTAAAATGTGAAGGAGCCTCTGTCTTCACAGGCAAGAGCTTTGTGACAAAAGGGATGTTGGGAGAGCTGGGCTGTAAGTTGATGGGCCTTTTCAGGTGGAGGAGGATGGGAATTCTGGGCTGAGGGTTGTTGGGAATTACAGTCTGGGAGGACAAAAGGGAAGAAGGTTCATCCTAGGATTGAGATGGGAGACAGAAGGAGAGTTCAGCAGTGCAGCAGTTCAAACTTTGTAACTTAAACAGAACCTGACTGAGGAGGTTGCACCACACAGGCTAGTTCTTTACATGAGCCTGAATGGTTGTGAATATTTTGTCCTTCTAGAAGCAACTCTTGCTACCCAACAGCCATCCTAAAATGCATCTGGGCTCTGGTATCTAAATAGCTTCCATTTCATAAAAGGTGCATATAGTCATCTGTCAAATCTTATTTAAAAATGCTTAAAAAGTTTGCAGACTTTGCCCCCAAAATAGATTTTTTTTTCTCTCTCTGGGACTTCTACCATAATCTCAGATGTTGTGGAATTTACCAGTTCAAAACTTTTTGAGTTGCACGCCTATCTAAAAGCTGAGCAGCTGATGACCAGCCCAATAATTTCACAGCTCCAACACAAGAAAAACTAAGACCAAGACCAGCTGAACAGTTTTTTTTTGTTGTTGTTTTTTTTTATTTGCCACTCAAGGGCAGTAGAAAAAACATTGTTAGCAGACATCAGAGACTGTGACATCACCAATTGCTTTCTGGAATCCTCAATATTAGCATTATGGCTGACAACATGTTTCTTTGGAGCCAGAAGCTACAAGTATCCAAATGGATGGGAAAAAAGAATGAACCATTATGCAATTCTTATGAAGGCAGAAATTATCCAAAGAGAACTAAACTGTTTGTGTACGAGGCTGTAAAAATGCTTTTTAATGCTGACTCATTTTTGAGCCAGTCTCAAGCGGTCACTAAAGGAAGTGAGGTTTTGGAAACCTACCACTGTGTCCTTGGAAGTCACTGCCAGCGGCCCCTCTGCGCCACTATCACTCCCCCTACCTTCATCACCATTAGAACTGCAGCTATCAGTGTCGCCTTCATTCACACTGCCAACGTGCAGAAAGAAACAAGAGTTTAGTAATGTAAGTAAGTAGTTAGTCTCAACAGTGTTATTCTTAGCACTGCTAACACGTAATACTGGGATCAATGCCCATATACTGTAGCTCCAAATATCTTTACATCCCAGGATTGTCAATCTAGAAAGCTTCACTTCAGCTTTAACTACACAGCTTTTCTCTGCAGACCACTGAATTAGAAATATGACTGCTAATGCTGCTTGTACAATAATGAGAATATAACCATGGTTATCTGGAGATAATGGAGTAACATAATATTCATGGACATCAATATCAGTTAAAAAACAGGCAGTTTAAAAAAAAAAAAAAACAATCAAAATGAAAACCTTACAGGACAATAAATGTATGTATTTAAAGAAAAATTGCTGCTTTGACAGAAAATACCCGTCTAAGTCATGAGATGCTTGCAGTTGAACCGCTGATCCCATTGCCTCTGCTTGGTTATTTGGTTTCTTCCTCTTCTTCATGCTGCACTGAGAGCAGTTGTTGATCCACTGGACAACATCAGGCCTCATGGTTTTCCAGAAGTACCTGTGAGAGAGCTCAGACCTGAGATCGTGTTGATGATTCCGACTGAAACGTCTTGCTAACAAGAAACAGCAGGAAAGGAAACCTCTCGTTTAGCAGTCTGAGACACTTGTTGACGTCGAGGTGGTTCAGATCGTTGTGATAGTCCAGCAGTGCAGTTTCAACCTGCTGCCTGTTCCTCAGAACCAAACGCATTCGATCTCCCCTCCCCATGTGGAGCACACCGTCTGGGAAGTAGTGGAACGAAATCAAAAAAAGGTGTTACAGGACAGTAACAGAGCTGTAACTGATCTGAAACAAACTTTTTTTTCCAGTTATGTTTGAGCAGAGTTATTCCCACAGAAGACATTGTGTATATTGTATTATTACATTTGGATTTTTGAAGATAAATTCAGTACCAGATGGACTGTAGTCCACAGGATTGAACTTGAACAGCAAATGATCAGATATTTTTTATTAAACCTTCTGATTGTGAAGGCAGCAAATCAGAAAACAACTGGCTTAACGGACTGACCTTAAAGGGAGAGGGGCTAAAAAAACACCATGTTTCAGACTGTGTACAAACTGACTGAATACATCAAAGTCCATTATAAGATAAACGAGCATTATTTTAAACTGTGAATCATACAAAGATACTCTAGTTGAGCCCAAGAATAAAAATATGAAGTTGGAAATTAGCATAACAGGCTCATTATTTAGGGAATTTTAAGGGATTTTCTCCCTGTTGTACAATATTTTATACAATGCAGTGTATTGTATAAAATATTGACTTTGTCTCCCTGAAATGAGCTGAAATTAAAGGTTTTGTCAGGCATACCTGCATGCCTTTGGTTTAAAATGAAAAGAGATGAATTCTTGCTAAACTTAGAAACTTGATACCTGATACCTGCGAAGTGTTTTAATTAGTCCACAAGAAAGCAAAAGTGCCATATATTTACCATAAATATAGTAATAAATACGTGGATTATACTGATATGTCAAGCCTTTGGATAGTATCACAAGTGATCTTATGAGTCATTCCACATGTTTAAGTAGAAATATTCATGTTGTTTTGTATCAATATATATAGTACATTAAAGAGAGGCAAGAAAAGAGAAAATTGGTTTGATGTGAAAGGGGGAAAAATTCCACAAGCACATTCAAGGTAAATGCTACAAGAGCAATGCAGACCAGCCTGATGTTTCACCAGGAGCTTTCAGGTCCACAGGACCCTTCACTAAAGTTTGTGCCCCCCCCCCTGGAGGGAGGAACGGGGAATTGTTTTTGGTATGTTTGTCTGTCTGTTTGTTAACAATATTACTGCAAAACCACCACTCCGATTCATACCAAATTTACACAAAAGATGGCCAGTGACCTCTAGATTAGACTAAAAATCTTGGATGAGTTTGGATCTCAGCGACTTTGACCTCAGGGTAAAGATCAAAGGAAAATTATGGGCATGGACAATAGGACCTATGTGCCTATCCGGTCTACATGTGTTTTGTGGACTTGGAAAAGGCATTCAACTGCGTCCCCAGGGGTATCCTGTGGGACGTGCTGTGGGAGTATGGGGTCTTTGGCCCGTTATTGTGGGCCATTCAGTCCCTGTACAACTGCAGTGAGAGCTTGGTCCGTATTGCTGGCAATACGGACTCGTTTCCTGTGGGTGTTGGACTTCGCCAGGGCTGCCCTTTGTCCGATACTGTTCATAATTTTTATGGACAGAATTTCTAGGCGTAGCCAAGTGGCGGAAAGCTTCTGCCTTGGTGGCCTCAGCTCGCAGTGGAACGGTTCACAGCCGAGTGTGAAGCAAATGGCATGAGAATCAGCACCTCTAAGCTTGAGGCCATGGTCCTCAGCTGGAAAAAGTTGGAGTGCCCATTCTGACTCAGGGACGAGTTATTGCCCCAGGTGGAGGAGTTCAAGTATCTCGGGGTCTTATTCACGAGTGATCAGAGAAGAGAATTGGAGATCGACAGACGGATTGGGGCTGCATCTGCAGTGATGCGAATGCTGCACCAATCTGTTGTGGTGAAGAGGGAGCTGAGTGTAAAGGCAAAGCTGTCGATTTACCGGTTGATCTACGTCTCTACCCTCACCTATGGTCATGAGGTCTGGATAGTGACCGAAAGAATAGGATTGCGAATACAAGCAGCAGAAATGAGCTTCCTCTGAAGGGTGGCTGGCCTCTCCCTTAGAGATAGGATGAAGAGTGCAGTCATTTGGGAGGGGCTCAGAGTAGAGCTGCTGCTCCTCCACATCAAAAGGAGCCAGTCGAGGTGGCTCGGGCACCTGACTAGGATGCCTCCAGGGCACCTCTCAGGTGAGGTGTTTCAGGCACGTCCCACTGGGACGAGACCCTGGGGCAGACCCACGACATGGTGGAGAGATTATATCTCTCGGCTGGCCTGGGAACGCCTTGGGGTCCCTCCCCGGGTGAGCTGGTGGAGTTGGATGCGGAGAGGGAGGCCTGGGCTTCTCTCCTTAGGCTGCTGCCCCCACGACCCGGCCCGGATAAGCAGAAGAAAGTGGATGGATGGGACATCAGCTGTATCTATGCACTATATGTGTGTATTATTAGTATTTTTGGCTGTGCTGTAAACAGAAAAATATTGTACGAACCTTTAATGACAAACTTCTTGCAGAACCTTCTGAAGGTGTTCTTTTCTACATAGTTCAGTCCAGGTGGATAAGTGCGTTTGGTAAGGTAGAGCTCCACAGCATCATACTTGGCAAAAATGGCCTGCTCACAAAGAGATGTAGATCATGTGTAGACAAACAGTTGTATTCAAGGGCCACAAATCAGTGCGACAAATACAATTTTGTCAAACTGACAAACTGACATACCTCCTTTCCCACTGCAGGCTGGATCAGACCTCTGGATGGCCCCTATGGGGGAAACACAGACCAGTTATTAGAGTTTGGCTAGTGGAGATACTGCTGCTTTAATAATACTAAGTAACTTTCATGCTCACTGCTGAGTCACTGTGGACCATGAGTGTGGGTACAGCAGTTGGATTTAGGGCGATGACCTCCCCACTACGGTTGAAACAGTCCTCAGTGAAATGGATTGAACAAATAGAAGATCTGAGCCGAGGATGCCAGTTTGAACGGCCGGTAGCCTTCAACCACTGAGCGAACAGGGTCGCATTGTGAAGAGGAAACCTGGAGTAAAATATATTAATGAAAAGGAGTAATTTTATTTGGGGGATTGCGGGAAGTAGCCAGAAAATAACATGTCAAAGCATCTGTCCATCTGTCAAGGCAAGTGAAACGGGCTATCCTTCTGCTGCAAAAACAACATAAATTCTGGAGTATAATAATCAGATTCAGCCAAATGCACCAAAATTGATTGAATGGTATAAAACAAAAACCAAAAAAACATCCTTATTAGTGTTTTACTGGCTCAGTGGCTCTTTATGCAGACCCTTGGTTCATCCTCTGGGTAAAAAACAAACTAACAAAAAAAAAAAACAGCTGATCAGTAACCTCACTAAAACCCCAATTTCTGATTGACAACCTTCAAAATGCACCTGGTATAAATATAAGCTATACTGCTTATATGTTGTAAATGTGCTTTACCTGTTTTTTTTTCCTGCACTGAGCTGCATATATATGATCATATATATGACAAAACAACAGAAATAAGCAAACAGAAAGCATAATATGCACACTAAACTCACCAGAAGAGGATCAACTGCACTATGTTTTACCACAGAAATCCTAAAGCTTTTACTTTTTGACTGTGAAGCCATCTTTTTATTCATTTATTAATCCCAGTCATTTCTCTGCTCAGCTTTGCAGTATAAGCAGGAAACAGCTAATCAAGAAAGTGATTCATACTTATGGAAGGTGAGGCCCAGGCGTCTTTCTACCGGTCCACAGCAGTTTGTGCATGCAAGAACACTGCAGCGCATCCACTTCCTCTTGGTTCTGTTAAGGCAGGTTTGGCAGTTGTTGATCCAATTAGTCAGGTCTCGGGTCATGGTGGCCCAGTAAAAGTGCTTTCCCATTTCTCGCTGGCAGATCCCCTGACCATAGTGGCCCTTGTTATCGTGGAATTCCTGCAGGATTGAGTTTACCTGAGGTCAAAAGGAAACCCAGTTGGTTATCACAGCATGGATGATTGGCAGTATTTTGATTTCCTTCTTTTTTTTAGAGGAACTGATGCTGAAGGAAAAATTCTCACAGATTGTTTTGAAAGGGGAAAGGCCATCTAAGCCCCCCCGCCCCGACATGGAGTTGTGTTGTCCTGTGCTGTTGTGTGAAATAATGAAAGCTGTTCATTGTTTTCAAGTTGCAGCAGCAAATACAATAGCTCAATACTATTCCACACATGTTTGTGAGACCATTATGTTGTGTCCTAAACTGCTTATGGAAATGAACCAGTGGTAACAGTTACCTAAACGATCATGCATTTGTCATGCAATGCCACGCTTCTCAGTCTGATTGGTCGTTGAAATATGGGCTGAGGAAAGATGTGCAAATAGGAATGTTAAGAGTAGCAGAAAAGTCCTGGATTTTGTAGCACTCAAGATGCTTCCTCCAACTAAATAAGGACACCTCAGTGCTGGGTCCAATAAAATGCAAGCAAGGAAGTAGTGCTAAAGCCTACAGAGAAAAAACAAAAAACAACCTTTTTGGGCGCCTGGGTGGCTTAGTGGTGAAGCCAGCGACCACATGCATATGCCGCGTTGCGGTGTGGGTTCGAGTCCCGGCCCATCGCCAATTTGCCCGCGTGTCTTCCCCTGTTTCTTTCCCCCATTTCCTGTCTCTCTCCCCACTGGCGATAAAAGCCGCTGTGGCCAAAAATGCAAAAAAAACCACAACCTTTTCTTGTGCTTGCAAAGGTGTCTAAGCCGAGTGGTCCATACAGGGTCACAACCTGCATAAAAGAACCTTTCTCCTTTTCCATGGGAGAACCTGCCAGAGCTGAGGACAGGTGCCTTTGAGCTCATCTTTCATCCAGCCATGCTTCACAAAATCCCAGCGATTTGTGAGAAGACGAGTTGGTAGGAAGATGAGTGTCAGATGAAATTATTCATTGATCATTTTTGTTTGATTGCATTTATAAATGTTGAATGAATCTTCATTGCTGTTAGCTTCTGCAAGTATTAAATAAAGCATTTGACCTGTAGTTAAAGTAAAGCTTCATGAAGTTCCTGCTCTTACACTGCTGTTTTTCCAATCAGAAACTTGCACTGACCACCACTACAAAACAGTCTTTATTTGAAAATTATAATCTGGTAATTACCTCCTCTCTGCTGCGGGGCACTCTGAGAGGTGGAGAAACTCGTGTGTACATCAGCACTCCATCTTAAAATGAAGAGACATGATTCTGAAGTTTGACTATGAGCATTTCAGCCTCACTATAAATACTTGAATGTGTTCTTTTTGGAGCGTTAAAGCAGTCAAATAAACTGAGCAATGCGGCTGTGTTAACCAACTGACCTATTAGGCCAAAGCGCTTAGCCATCCTTCTTAAGGCACTTCTTCTTTTCTTGCTTTGCATAGGTAAAATCCTGTGGCTCAGGTACCTGGAGAATACAAAGTAACAAATTAAATCAACCTTTAAAAAAATAATATTTCACGAGCACGTAAAGTTGTCAGGTCATCAAACACCTGCCTGGTGATATGATCGTAAATCATGAAGGTTGCCTCAATGACGGTCTTCCTCCTTGTGTGCTCCTTCACTGTCTGGACTGTGGTGGAGTCTGGAGCTGATGAGCAGTACTGGTGTTCCTGCAGTTCCATAGATGTTTCAGATTGATCAGTGGCTGGATGAGAGGGGTGTTTGGTTTGTGAACTAGCAGCAGCCGAGAGGAAGTCTTCCAGTGTGTTGGAACGGGCTTCCTCATCTGAAGGGATGGGCACCTGAAAACCAAAGAGGTTTACCTGATCAGGTCTGAGTAACTAACTCAAGTCAACACTCAGCAGACCTCTGCAGGACTGAATGGGGAAAAAGCATGGACGCCTAATCATGCTAAAGCTTCTTTATGCGCTGTAGATGCAGACATCTACAGCGCATAGATTTTTATTGTGGTCTCAGTCTTTTGGAATCCAAATATCCCCAATATGCAGTGCAGAGTGTATCTCATTTGAACTGTGTGAGGTCTTCATAGTGTCACCTCATCTTCCTGTGCTGTATCAGGCGTGATAGTTGGTACAGCATCTGATGATAGCGTCAGCTGACCCTCCTCATTCTGGGTGAAACAGGATGGGTCAAAGTGTCGGGAGCAGATGTAGGAGCTTGAGCGCAGTGAGCCTTCATCCCTCTGAGCCACTGCCAGCCACTTCTGACGCTGCTCGGCTTTCTTTGGAAACCTGCGTGATACAGAAAGGGCAGTTTTGTTTTGAAGACCTTATAGACAAAGCTGAAGTAAAGCCAAGTCTACCTGTGGTGTACCAAAAGGCTCAATTTTAGGTCCACTATAGTTCTCAGTAAATGCACTTTAGAAAATACAGTGATATAACTGTTCCATCAATACTTAGCTGTAGCTATAGCGGTAGCTTTGACTGAATTACAATGGAATTCTGTTTGGCTCATAACGTGACAAACCAATCGAAATACATCTATTTGTTTTTAAAGCACTGCCTGAAATCCAGTTTCCTCCCACAGTCCCAAAGACATGCAGTTAGTGGGGTTAGGTTGATTGGTGCTTCTAAATTACCCATCGGTGTTAATGTGAGTGTGAATGGCTGTCTGTGTCTCTGTGTTAGCCTCTCGCCCTATGACAGCTGGGCTGTTTCAGTTATTCATCCTTTTTTCAATATACCAATTGCATGGTTTAGGTCGGAGAAAAGTGAGCCAAGTCTGTAATACTAACCATAAAGAACATAATTTATTCATCTGATAATCAGACAAAACCTTCCACAAAAAAAGCCTCTGATTTTTTTTTTCTCAAAAACATTTCAAATGTGGTACCTGACCTGTGGAAGCTGAGCTCGGGGTGTATGTAACTGGAGGCATCACAACCATAAACCAGGCAAAACTGAACGCGTGGCTCGGATGGTTTGGTAGGAGCTTGCTTCTGGCAAACAGCACACGCTTTTATCCATTTCTTCACAGCCTTGGTCACTCCAACCCAGTAAAACATCAGCTGGATGGACATCAGGATTCACAACAGTTTTCTGTGAATAGCCTTCATTATTCTTAACTGTTACATTATCAAAAACACATCATCGTAACTCACCAGTATTTCCTTCACTGCCCGACCCCAGCCAGCATGGTTGTTATTATCGTGATACTGTATCAGGATGTCACGCACTTCTTCGTCACTCCTAACGACACGGAGAAGGCGGCCTCGGTAAGACCGCCACAAACAGCCGTCTGGAGGATTCAACAATATTACATACATAGATGGCTGACACTGTTGCTAGCATTCGTGCTTCTACGTGGTGTTTTATTGGTTAATTCTTAACCTTTGTTGTATCCCAGTGTTTTATATGTCGTGACAACCATGATAGAAACAAATAAAATGCTGGGATTTTTTTTCCCCTTCCTGGTCCAGTTTTTGTTGTGGTCAGTTTATTTTTTTATTTTTTTGTAGAAGCAGACATATTTGTCCTGCAAGTTTTTCCTCTTCAGTTTTACACTCCCTCATATTCATTCTGATAGCTTTGGGAATCTCCCTCTGGGAATTTGCTGACATGTGTGAGTCCTTATATCGATGCTATGATTATTATTCCTTTGTGCTGAGGCCATGATTGTTATTTGCTCACTGATAAATTTACAAACTGCAGTGAAAAAGTAGCTGGAAATGCACAGGAGGAAACGGTGCTGAACGGGCCAACGACAGTTGTTGCAGGCTGCGTCGACACAACGTGCAGTTACCGTTCCAGGGAGGTGCACATCTCATTATGGGGTAAGTTACCTTGTAGGCTTTCAAATAATAATGTGTTACTAATGACTACCTGATTAAATAAAGGTTAAACTGCAACAAAGCAGGTTCATATTGGTATTACACTAAAATGAGCACAGCTCTAGCTAAACTGCAGCTGATGTCTCTACAACACAACACAACACACAAACATTTCAGACAAGTCAAAGCTGCTGTCACAGTCACAACTTCAGTTGATGGCTATTTAAATTACTATAACATGCACACTTTAATGTATATTTAGGTTTTACCAAAGTTTTGGTTATATAATTATAGTTTATTTTTTTATAATTTTTTTTTTTACTAACGTATGCACACACACACACACACTTACAAACAAGCTTCTCAGTTGCAACCTGCAATAAGATTAATAGATTTTATCACTGTGGAAACATAAATTATAATGTGTCATAATGTTGTAAAACTAGGAAAGTTTGTGGACATTAGATGTACATTTTACAACATTACACTTGTGGGTTAGTTTACCCATGGCCAGCATACTATTGCTCAACTCTGTCTGATGCTCACAAACATTGAGAAATGTTTTGTTTGTGTAAGATCTAAAGTACCTTTGTAGATGAAGTGTTTACTGGCATTATTAATCAGCTTCTTTAAGTTTTTTGACGTATTTACAGGAAACTTTCTTGTCCTCAAATAATTCTCCAGACTATCCAGAAAAGCATAAGAGGGCATCTGTGGGTGAAAAGGTGACAAACAAAAACACAGTGATGAAGAAAGGGGAGTTAAAACATTCACTCTCACACAATGATTAGTTTAATAATTAGCAACTGCTGTAATGTTGACATTTTTCAAAGAAAAACAATACTTTAATAACTGGGATTTCCTCAGGTTCTCAAATGTGTGATTAATATCAGAGGAACGCAATATATGAGTACAGGGCCACCTTGCATTTGCTGCAATAAATTATAACCAATAAAATGTATTACAGACTGAGCAATATTAGGCCTCAGTGTTTTATAAAGTACTGCAAATGTAAACGGTCAAGCAATAAAAGATTTTAGCAATTAAATAAAGCCGACTGGAATTAGTTGCCCCTCCTAACAATTAATTTAGAAAAGCTCTAATAGTAAAAACCGCGACGTTTGTGATAAAAAATACTGTCAATCCTGTTCTTAGACCCATTTTTGTTGTGCACACATACACAAAGATAATAAAGCACACAAAACCCAATATTGTTAGTGTTATGTCCTTTCTACAAACATCGTGAAATGAGCAGACGCTTCCCCACCTTAGAACATCTGCCGTCTAGTCGACACAAATCCTCGTTACACCGGTTCCAACTTTCAATTCAAATTCTGCTGTCAGTTCGTCCACAGATTTCTTCACACAATCACGGCCATTTCTTTCACTTTCCTGAATTGTTAGACGTGCTTTAAAGAAATGCATTTAAGGGTAAATTAGTAGCTAAATGTGGCGTTTGGCTCCGTGCAAATTTAAGCCTGCAGCAACATCCTAGTATGTTCCGGTGTGGATAATTTCAAAATAAAGGTTGCTCAAAATGAAGTTTTTTTAATCTCAAAAAAGCGACAATTTTTATTTATTTATTTTTTTTTAGCGGGTGTAAACAAGAGACAATTAAAACTGTTATCTTGGTTACAGTGACTGACAGGTAGTCGTTTGTTTGCATTTTTAATAGTTTTGTTTTCACGGAAAAAGTCTTTACCGGAAGTTTACCGGAACATACTTGTCCTTTGACTGTAAAACGGTTTGACACAGGTTGCAAAAGCTGCTGTAACCCAAGCTTACTGAGTTCTGCTTACTTCCGTTCCCCAAAAGATGCAAGAGCGCCACCTGGCACTTCGGAGGAGACATTGTTCTCTCTCATTTGAAGCCCAAGTCTTCAAATTATATAATGCAACCACCTTCTCCAGCCCTCAAGGGTCCTAGGCAGAGGTGCTGCTTGGGAACAAAAGCCACTGAGGGCGGACAAACTTTAAATTACAGCAGTGGCAATGTACAGAGAGACACGAATCCCCACCTGACTCCACCCCCCCCCCACCCCCATTGCAAGTGAGGAGCATGATTTATGTAGTGAATGCATCATCAGTATGGTAAATTTGAATGCATTTTAATAACCACCCAGTGCTGAAGATATTGGGATGCCATGTAAAATATAAATAACAGAAGACAATGATCTGGAAATCTCATGAACCCATATTTTATTCACAAACGTATCAGAAAACATCTCAAATGTTTAATTGATAATAGAAATCAAAGCCCAAAACAGAAAATACTGGGTCACAGAGCCAGGATCACCACACAGAGACTAATTTCGGGAAGTGTTCCTGAGATCCTGCAGTAATTTACATGACAGAATTATGTTTTTTTTTTTTTTTTAATGCAGTGCTGCCCGAGGGCCTGATGATCACATACATCCAATACTTGGGCATTATTCTGAAACTGTTCTACAATTTGTAGATGCAGTTTTTTAATTTGTTTATTTATGTATTTATTTGCAAATTTGTGAACCTCTACCCATCTCCACTGCCTTCAGTACACTGCCTGTCTAAACATGCTCTTTTTATACCAGTCATATTACTGACCTGTTGCCAGTTCACCCAGTTAGTCGCAAAACGTTTCTCCAGTTGTTTCTCTTAGTGCTGCTTACATTTCCAGCTTATTATTGCCCCATCCCAATTTTCTTTTGAGGCATGGTGCTGCCATTAAGTTTAAAATGAAGTAACATTTGCTATGAAATAATAAAATGTCTTAGTTTAAACATTTGATAGATTTTTATGTACTTTTGTGAATAAAATATGGGTTTGTCAGATTTGCATTTGGCTACAGGCTCTTTTTCTCAATTTTCAAACTGTTTTGCTCAGCTACTGCATGCTTTCTTTAAGGTTTGATTTTATTATGGGCGTGTAATGAGATTGGATTAATCTGTACTGATACAAGAAGCACCCATGCCTGTGCCACTTGCAGATGAGTGTAATGATGAGCACTGTGGTTCTCAGTTCCACTGAGATTTGAGCTCTGATGACTGGATTCAAAACCCAGCGTACTAACCATCACACCATGGAACCGCTTTGCAGGCATTCACTTCACTGAAAAAAAACAAATAATGTAGGCTCAAGGATGCAGGTAAATGCTGCCAACATTTCTGACAGTGCGTTAGTACTGAGACTAACTACACATTTGTTACAGTGTCAAAGTGCTTTGTATCACAGCAGCGACGCTAAGGTCTTTATGAGCACTTTGGACTACAAATGAATTATTATTCCACTAGAGGTCGCCATAGCTTCATAAAACCATCATCATTGTTCTCTAACGGCAATATCTTAAAATTTTCTTTGTACCACTGGGTTATAGTAGGAGGCTTTTCAATAATCCAGGCAATAAATAGCAATTTACTTAACTATGGGGCTATAATAGCCCCATACTGTTTGCCTTATAGAAAGCATGATCGGTAATTCTTTTAATTTAGACAGTTTGTGATGAAGTTACCCAGATAGTAAAAAACATCAGCGGCAAACGCCTTTTTCCCCCACTTTTTTTTTTTTTTCCTGCTGGACGGCACCGCTTCTCTAAGATAAGCACTGTATTTGTTTCTGTTAAATATGCTTCATTCATGCCGTTACCAGTTCCGTAAAATTATTCTGGTAGGATATAACGAAGGTAATTGCTTTATTTGTAGTTTTTATTCAGAAATGTGAGATTGTGGCGGTGGAGTTAGCTTAGAGAACATTAGCTACCTGCATATTAGCTAACATAGAGGGTAGCACTGAGGTTAAAACTTAAAAAAGCCCCTCGGATTTATTTCGGTGGGGCAGATGAGGTGGTTTGGTTACCTGTCCCGGTATAGTTGATGTTACTCCGGGCTGATTTTATTGACCCTCTCCAGAACTGACTGCAGATAAAGTTAAACAGGTGGCTCTCAGCTGTTCAGTTGTTGTTATTTCAGTGTCTGAGTCCCAGTTATGGCATACAGTTGATTATATTTTGGCCATAAAATCATCCTGAATGAGTTACTAACAGCTTATTTTGAAACACATCCTTCATTTACAGGCAGCTGATACTCAGTTACATGGTGTTAAAGAAAATGTAAATCCCATGATTCTTCAACAGGTTCTCAGTCGGACTTTCCCCTCTGATTTAGACACTGAAGAAAATTTTTTTACAGAAATGTAGTGATTTAAATCAGCAAACTCATCCTCTGAATGCTTCATCACACTGTTTGAGCTGTCAAAGTTGGGACTGAGGTATGAGCTGCAAAGGACTTTGTTTTATTTATTTTAATCAAATTCACCAGCTCTTATTATTTACCTGACCTTGAGCTCAAACATGATCCAGTTTTAGCTTTCTTGTTGCTGTTACTTGTTCTGTCTTTACATATATATCAAGTCATTTACCAGTGATAAACAGTTAAATAATCGAGGAGAATCAAAGGAAATTTTGGAGAAGGGAAGAAACATGCCTGGTAACTCTCCTCTTACAAAAGGAAGTTGTGTTTTTTTTTATATTATTGTAACAACTCCTCCTCAAATGAACAGTTCTTCTATCTGCTGATATCATTTATTATCATTTTTCTTTTTGTTTTTCTTCTTGTTTTTCCATTTCACAGAAATCAGAGGAGAGAAAACGAGAAACAGGAAAAATATACAAACAACGTGGTATCAAACACTCATTTTAAAGCTCTTTAAGCACACATTTAATCAATGACTGTATTAGAACTCTGATCACTGATTCTTTTTCCTTTGTTCAGGTTTTATTTAAGTTATTAACTGTTATTATCCTTTATGCATTTGAATTTCAGAGACCGGAGCAGACAGGATGTTTCAGGAAGCCAACACATCTCATACATTCACATTATCGTGGTACATGAGGTTTTCCTTGTACATGTACTGCAATACAATAATGAGAATATGCAATATAATAGCAGTTAGTGAGGCAGTTGAAGAAATTTGGTGTAAATTTCTATGAAACTATGTAATTTCATTGTGGATCAAATACATTAAAGTTTCCTATTGAACCCTTAAAGCTGCTTGATTAATGTCTATGAGACACGTTCATGAAGGCAGTAACAAGTTCCACTTGTGTAATTTTGGGCTGATCCACCCTTTCTCATGATCATCCTCACCTCATCCAGCGAGAGCTTGTATGGTGCTCCTGACCATGGGCAACTGATCTTGATTTTATTTTTATTTTTTTCTAAATAATCATACCAAAAGTGGTGACCTTCTCACCAAGCTTCTTGCTGATGGTCTTGCAGCCCATTCCAGCCTTTTGTACGTCTCCAGTCTTGTCCCTGATGGCCTTTTATAGCCTTTTGGTCTCTTTGGTCCCCTATGGTGGTGGAAAGGTTGGAATGGAAGAGATCAGGTGTATTTGTAATTTGATGAATTGATTAATTCATCAATCAAACAATCAATCAATTTATTAATTGTTTGATTGAAATCTGTGGGTCACATGGGTACATTGTCAATCTGTGGGAGCCAGAATTGTGGCTGGGTTGTAGGTGACCAAATACCTTTTCCCCTGGGTGACGTGCAAACCAAATTATTTTTCTGGATTTTTGGTTGATAAAACCAATAAAACTATAATTTTATTGAAGTACCATTTAAACAAGACTGTTCATTTATTTGTATGTGAGGCATACAAATAAATGCAGGGGATCAAATAATGTATGAATGCAATATTCTTTTTTTGTTTTGTTTTTGTATAACCTCCAAAATTAATTACTGTACCTTTAAATGTTGATAAAAATGTTGGCAGTTTTACTATTTCTATTTCAAATTTTCATTGCCTAATTCCATAACATGTTTGATTTTTGATGAAATGGGAAACTGAGAAAAACTGAAAGGTGTTTGATCACAGCACACTAATAGTTACCTGATTCCAATACCAATGTGTGTGTCGACACGGTTTTTGATTTTGATCTATCCATCCACCCCTACCAGTTGCCTTGATAACCCTCCATTATATTTAGTTTACCACACCATGTGTCAGTAACCAGAGTCCTGCACTGTCACTGGTAGCTGCTTCAATCACTTGCCTGGAAGTTGAGAAAAGTTTATCTTGGGTCCTGCTTACTTCATGTTGCCAGCCCATAGTCACCACATGTAAGTGACTTTGTAAGTTCTCTGATCACCACACGACTGTGAATCACTTCCTGTGGGGATGCAGCTTAATATTAGTTAACTTAACTAGAAGAGCAGCCTAGTGCGTTCAGCTGTGGTGGCTTTGATGTACCCAACTTCAGTGCACATTTTTTTTTGTTGGTTTCAGATAATTTATAACATACTGGTGAACGTAGGTTGAAGGGGCCTGCTGACATTTTTTACCCAGGCCCCCAAAAGCCTCTAGAATTGCCGCTGGAAATGTTTCACTTAGCTGACAATCCAGTTTTGGTTGATTACACAAACAACTGACAAATTCTGTCTTTTATTGGTAGACACATGGACAATAATATGACATCTGGACTCTCAGATGTCTTTAAATGCCGAGCTCAGCTTCAGAACTCCATCAGATGTGTGTATGGTCCATTGGTGTCAAGCTTCAGCACTTGTCTATTACCATAGGTCCCGTGTTTGACTGTCACATCAGCACTGCTCCCAGCTGCAGCAGCGGTCAGGTCCTTCTCACAGAGAGAAACAAAAGCACTGTAGAGTTGCAGCCCATCCTCCTTGCTGATGTTGTTGTGGTACTGCATGGCCCTGCCTTTGGCCTTTCCTCCCAGCGTGGCCTGAGGGACGATCAGCAAACTGCCAGGAAGCTCCAGCACCGACAGCATCTTCCCGGAAGCCGACTCACACAGCCGCAGGTTCAACAGCGTGGACACTGGACAGAAAGAGGAGGACACCACATTTATATCTCCTATGGAGGGATTCACAGGCAGGAGGGGCTTCAGTATTTAGATCAAAAAAATAAAAAAACGTTAATTGACCCATCTTGGGGAGGATGTCATCTGTGGCTCCTTTGAAGAAGCAGATGTAGATCACCATTCCTCTGTCAATCTGAGAGTAAAGAAAAAAAGCAGCAATGTTGAATACAATCAGCGATAAGCACCAAACATTAAGTAAGTTATATTTCTCCGTGTAATTTTAACCATTTTCTCACCATATTGTGCAACATACACAAAACGCATTAATATATTCATTACCTTGCATTTCTGGAATTGTAATTGGTGTTAATTTTGTATTAAGCAAACTGTTAATATTTACCTAATATCTTTGTTTAATGTTGGCATTTTACTTTCATCATAATTTCCTGTAGATTATTTCCCCGTTTTCTTTCATTTCTTTCTTTCATTATCAATCTCATTTTGAGTTCCAGCACTCTAACTTGCCCCTTTTACTTTTCTTGTGACTTATTTGTTACACTTGTGGCAAATTGATAGTTCTTATATAGTGCTTTTCCCTTAGCTGAGCACTCAAAGTGCTTCAAACAACACGTTTGGATTCACCCATTCATACAGCTAAGCGCTTACTATCAAACATTCACACTCCGACGGTTGCATTGGAGAGCAACTTGGGGTTCAGTATTTTGCCCAAAGATACTTTGGCATGCAGACTGGACCAGCCAGAAATCGAACCACTAACCTTTCCTATTAGTAGATGACCTGCTCTCCCTCCCGAGCCACAGCCAAGCTAATTTGTGTGGCGTATTTTTTTTTAACATTATTAGTCTGACTTAAACTTTATAACTTGAACTTCCACTTTTTGTGTAATTTACTGAAATTGTCTTTCATTACCCAAAGCTCAAAATTCTTTTTCTTTCTACAGTATTCATCAATATTGCCACCACTCCAGTAATGATTGGTTTATACCTGCAGTGTAGACGCAGATGACGTCTCTCACCTGGACAAACTGAGCTTCTGAGTGTTCATCTGCTGGTTTCACCTGCAGCCTGGCCTGCAAACACTGCTGCAGTACCGTCCGGGCCACCGGAGTGCAGACTTTCTCAGTCATTTCTGACAGGTTTTAGCTTCTCTCTTGACTTTTGTGTCCACTTTTCAAAACGATGCTTCAGAGGATAGCAGTCGAGGAGGCACTGGTTAACAAGTTTAATATCAATTAACCCGCTCCCAAAACACCCCACACCTCACTAATACCTGGGAGAAATAAATGTTCAATGAATGAGAGGAAAATATAACTCTTAAACCCACTTCCGTGTCAACGTCCAATGAAATTGCTCAAAAATGTTCACGACTGCGCATTATTTTCGCACACCGCCCATCGCCCACATGTTTTTTTCTCCGCATTTCTTGGCTTATTTTCTTGTCTTTAAATGAAATTTTCAGTACTCAAAGAACACTTCAGCAGGATCAACAATAGGTCAGATTGATACACAAGTTCTCTTTAAATGCACATTTTTAATGTTTCAAACTAAATTACAAGCAGGCTTAAGATAACTCCCACCCACCAAGAACATGCGCGATTTGCGCAACTATGAGGCGTACCAGGCTCTCGACCTGAGGAGGATCCAAACAGCTAAACATGGCCCTGTTCACATACAGCAGACTGTCCCATTTACTCACAGTATCCATTTATAAACCTTCGGTTTCACGAACGGGGAGCGGAATAAAGCATGGAGCTGCGTGCTGTGTGCTGCTTAAACGCTGCCAGGTAACCTTTCTATGTGTTTCTCTGCGTGCAGCTTAAGTTAGCTTTGTGTTGGTGATAAGCTAAACGGAAATGAGCAGCAACAGCGGAAATAACGTGTTCAAAATAAAAGCCACAATGGTAAAATAAACTGAGGGAATAGAGAAATCCTGAACATAGTTTTGTTTTTTTGTTTTTTTTTAACTTCATTAAATGTTGTTCTTCACTGTAGGGTTATAAACTTTAGCTGTTATACGCACATCTAGTTCACGTAAAGATAATTTTGAAACTTTAAGCCGGAAGTCTTTCTTGAATTTGTAAATACTTGACTGTTGGATTTAAAACGACAGCAATATTTATGTCTGTATAATAGCTGTATATGTGATGGATAGGAACATATACAGTGTTACTGTAATATTATTATGAACCAATAACATCATGATCTTATTGTTCATGCATTTTGCCTCTAAAATGTGTCAGCAGCAATAATAGTATGTAGTTTGACTCGGCAGTCTCTGTTCTGTATTTCTCGTGACAAGGATGGTATAGGGTTTTTTGAATTATTATTTATATTTATTGTTCAAACCAAATTACATTTCAGATTTCGTCAGTTTACCAGCCTGTCTCCTTATCAAAGACCACAGTGTCAGCACTGTTCTCTGCCTGTAAACTCAGCATGAATGTGATCCATCATATTTATTTTGGTAAACGTGACAGTGTTTGGAGTGGCACATATTTATGCATGTAAGCAAATATGTATTTAACTGCAATTTGAGAGCAAGATAACTGGAGCAGTGGTAAAAGTCTTCCAGTCAGCCCAGAAATTGAAACCTGTTAATCACGAACTCTAAACTTTTTGATTGTTTACATTATTTACGACTTTGTTGTGTTACAGAGGTCAGTGGACAGTAAGGCGTTACAGGAGAGGCAGAGGCAGCAGATGGCCCGAGGTCTTCCCAAACAGAAGCCCATCACAGGGGTCAAACAGGTCATCGTTGTGGCCTCTGGAAAAGGTGGTGTTGGGAAGTCCACTACTGCAGGTACTCAGTAGACTTCATGCTAAAACACGGAGAATGCTTTCACTGTCAATTTTCTCTCAGAGCTATTATATCTAAACCTTTCTGAATATAAAATTGATACTTTTGAATGAATTCCTTTCAACTGTTTAGAGTTTGAAGAATTTCCAGAATAAATCATGTGGCTAGTCTTTAGAGGCTGGTAGGCAGTCTTTTAATGATGCTTAGCAATTACAGAAGTTTATAATTAAAAAAAAATGCCAAAAACAGGAAGAATAAGGTTCTGAAATGGAAAAATAATTGGTGACGTATATTTCATCTGCTATTGCAATGTTTTCCACTAAATTTTGCTTACAAGAAAACATTTTGGATATAATATCAAATACTTTTTACTCCAGAAGTCAGAATTTTCTGCATGTGCACAAAAGACTTTTAAATAGAAAAATAATGAAAGAAACACATTAACACATTTCAGGTAACCTGACATTTTAGCAGTTCCAGGGAGTATTTGATATCTGTTTTTCTGTCATCCCAGTGAATTTGGCTCTTGGATTAATGGCCAATGACCCGGTAAGCAATCTGCTTTATCATCATATATTTTAGATTCTGTAGTTGTAAATAACTTCAGCTAAAAAGACACAACCTTAGAGATTTACAACACAGATCCATGTGTAATCCCCATTGTAAGATTCCTATGATATCTTAGTGGATAGCTTCAAATGGGTTGGAGTGACCTCTGAAGATAACTTTAAACCATTTTGACTTCTGAAACTGTCATATTGACAGTCAGCTGTCAGTGTCTCCTCTCCTCCTCAGATCTGTACTCTCTGAATTTTTTTTCTCTCTCTCAGTCAAAGTCGGTTGGCCTGTTGGACGCCGATGTCTTTGGTCCATCGATTCCCAAACTGATGAACCTGAAAGGAAACCCGGAGCTCAGTGACAGTATGGCTAGTTTAAGGTTTCTGATATTTATGTTAACACTCTATAACAGAAAACTGATTTCGGCTGTTTGTACATTTCTTCCAGATAATTGCATGATCCCCCTCACCAACTATGGGGTTCCTTGGTGAGACAGATCTCAACATTACAGCATGTCTATATGATTTATAACCCTAAATTATATCGGTGTCCTGATTCCTGTTCTTCTCTGTCAGCATGTCTATGGGTTTTCTGGTTGAGGATGTGGCTCCGATAGTGTGGCGGGGGCTCATGGTGATGTCTGCTATAGAGAAACTGCTCAGACAGGTGAGAACAGTTTAGACTGGTGTGTCTGCTTTGCTTTTATTTAAAGGAAGCTGATGAAGCAGTTTTGTGATTGTAGGTGGACTGGGGGTCACTGGACTATTTGGTAGTGGACATGCCTCCTGGGACAGGAGACGTCCAGCTGTCAATCACCCAGAACATCCCCATAGCAGGTGGGTTTGTCACACATCACTGAATATGAATGTTGTTTTACAAAAAAAAAAAAAAGGTCTTACTGTAAGAAAATGTCCTCACTGTTGGAGCCTGCAGAAGTAAATAACATGTTTAGTGCAAAGTTAAGCTGGGTCATGTGATGTTTGACTTGTACAGGTGCAGTTATTGTGTCGACGCCGCAGGACATTGCTCTGCTGGATGCTCGCAGAGGAGCTGAGATGTTCAAGAAAGTGAACGTGCCGGTAATGTGTTTATGTTTGTGTCAGTGTAAAAAAAAAAAACAAGTTGGATGGATGAATGAAAGAGCGTTCTCTTTCCTGCAGGTTCTGGGTCTGGTTCAGAACATGAGTGTCTTCCAGTGCCCCAAATGCAACCATCAGACCCACATCTTCGGCTCTGATGGGGCCCGACAGCTCGCAGACACTCTGGGAGTCACGTTTTTAGGTTGGATGATCACTTTTATTTCTACGTTCAACACGGAGCTTTGTCCTCACGGAACGTTTTATTTTAAATTTGCCACAACAGCCTCACACCGTGAACTCAGCAGTGCTCTCTGCACTCCCTGGATAGTCCTAACTTACCATAATCTTTTTCTCTCTTTAATATGTTCTTGATGTAAGTGGGCAGGTGCGGGGAGGAGGGCTGATTGTGTCTGTATAACTAATCAAAAATAAACCCCACTTTTAAATTATGGCACAGCTTTCAAGGACATTTGCCTGTCACATCAGTCTGTTTTTTTTTCTCTGTCCCTTCACGTCACACAATTTTATCCACATTGTGGTAGACATCCATTTCACTTTGGTCATCTATCACTTTTTTTTTTTTCTTTTGTACAAATGCCTCTAGTGGCTATGTTTTAATTAATAAGTCACTATAGAACCAAAACCTGCCTAGAAAGTGGGAATTTTTTTTTTTTTTTAAAGCAACACAGAAAAAGCTTTTTGCCTCCCTTCATCACTCCCATATCTGAAATGAATCCAGCGACGGGGATGTGTCTCATTGCGGGCACAAATTTCTTTTCATTCTCTCTAGATGATTTTTATGAGATGTTTTTTTTGAACCATTTCACATGAAAACAAAGCCAAGCTTTTGATTTTCGGCTTCTGAAAAGATTTCATACATGCGTCTCTTTCTCCAGGTGACATCCCTCTCCACATAAACATCAGAGAGACGTCAGACAGAGGGCAGCCAGTGGTCGTCTCCTCTCCCGACAGCCCCGAGGTCTCTATTTTTAAATATTTGTTTTATTCTTTTTTCTTTTTTTTTTTCTTTTTTTAGAATTAAACAACATAGTATGAAAAGACTTCACATTTAAAATGATGTTCATTTTGTCAGGAAAACATTCACTGGAAGTACATAACACAACAGCAATCATGTTCTACTTATGTATTCTTTCTGCGTATAACTTCATTTTACTTTCACTGTCTAGGCGGCTGCGTACAGGAAGGTGGCGTCTGCTGTGGTCCAGAGATTACAGCAAGTCAGCAGTTGACAGCTTCAAGATGAAGTCAGCTGGTCGACACATGTAGACGCTCTACGACGTGTACACAGACGAATGCACAGCCCCATCTGCTGTCATAACGCACAAAAGAATCTCAGTTCTTGTCAATAGTGTAAGAGTATTTTTATTGTATATTCTCTGACAGTATTTTGTAAAACAGTGCTACATAATGTCTTAACCTTTTTTTGATCTAGTCGCATGCTGGTGGCCCTAAATGGCAGCATAATAGCTACTGAAGTAACAGCAATAGTAGACAGTCATGTAATACTTCTGTTCTTTTGTTGAAGGAAATCTTTTTTATTATCCTGCAAAATGTGGACAAATGTATTTCATATTATTTGGTTAGTTTTCTGCATCATAGTATCCACAGTGATTTGTATAGAGCCAAATCACCACAGCAGACCCTTCATGGTGCTTTTAAGGCACTTTAACATTGAGTGGGATTTTGTTTGTAAATGTTTTTACTTGTGTGTTTTTCAGCATAGTGGAAACAAAGTAATAAAACAATCAGATATTTCACCTCTGCAAAATATTGCTCTCATTTTAGACAGAATAGCATTTGTAGATCCTATACTTATCGATATTTCACTGAAACAGGCCCTTGCTGTCTGAAAGTGCCTTCGAAGAAAAGGCGAAAGCCTGGCTAAAAAACAATGACCTGAATGTTCTTTTTCAGCTGGTTTATGCAGTTCCATCAATAACCAGCAGAGAGCGCTGTGTGCATTTTGAATAAATGTGCACGGTGATTTCTAACAAAGATATTTATTCTGTCTTTGTTGGTCTGTGGGAGCTGTCTAAAGCGTTTCCTGTGGCCACTCTGTAGTCTTGGCTGTTATTTTGTGTTGTGTTTGTGGTTTCTGTGCACAGGCTCCCTCGTCACACTGTCAGGGTTCACTTCGACAGTTTTTTTAGGGAAGGTCAGGCTGAGACCGGACACGCTGGGGTGGCAGAGAAACTAATGCATTGCACATTACTTTAGGAATCATTTAGAGTGTCTGTGTGTCGGCAGAGATTTTGGGCGGGCGGTCATGTGTGTCAAATTTTTGTCTCCTTGAAATTGTTCTGTGGTTCTCTGAGTTTGTTCTGTGTCTTTTTGCTGTTTTGTTTCTCATTGTGTCTCCATGTGGTGTCATTTGTGTGTCTGAGGTCATTTTGTATCCTTTTTTCATGTTGCTTAATGTCTCTTTGGGTCATTTAATGTCTCTGAGATTGTCTTCTGTCTTCATGGTGTCATTTTGTGTCTCTTGGTCGTCATTTACAGTTACTTTTGCTGCAGAAATAGAGTAGGCCAGTTTCATTATTTGATGATATATGGTGTCTTGTAAAATCTATTTATCTAGAGAAATTGACGAGTCATTTTTAATTCACGAGATCACATTTGCAGTGTATTCACAGTGCCTTGCTATAACAGGCTAAATGTCTGCTGAGGGATCTGAATCACTGCTGGTTATTGCTAAGCATTTTAGGAAATGTCAGAAACTTGTGGCTATAATAAAAGGTGATAAGCAGATGTGCTGATGAAAAATGGCTTCACAGACAAAGCAGCAGCTCACCAGTGAAAGCTGTAATTCAATATTAAAATCTTGTTTATTTTCATTAGGAAGGAGTCACATGACTTTCAGTGGACATAAAACAAAGAGGGGGAGTCGGTGATGTGACCAGATTGAGTCTTTGGGTTAAAACAGGCGTTTTTTCGCACGCTCGCTGCCAGAAACTGTTGACCGCAGCTGTGAAATGTCTCAGTGCGTAGGCGCAGAACTACACCCACCTCCCAGGAGTTTGCACACACACACACACACACTGGTATTTCCATAGCTTTAGAAGACCTTACATTCACTATTACTTCCCTAACTTAAACTGACTCTAACCTTAAACATTTTAAGCATTTATGTTTGTCTCCACAACATGTCATTCAGTGATACAGATTCACACACACATTCACAAGGAGTGAACCGTGGTTTTTCTGTCTTAGGCAAGTTGTCCGCACATTTCTGTCACCTTTCCAGAGAAATACCTCCTCCCTCCCTCCCACTCTCAGCCCATACACAAACGCCTCTGTGCTTTTGACAGAAAAATGAAGACTGTTTATATGTGTAAGTGTGTGTGTGAGAACTAGATGTAGCAGAAAAATACAGTGACAGTGCTGTGAAAAAGTATTTACCCCTTTCCTGATTTTTTTTCTTTGCATATTTCTCATGCTTAATATTAGTCAAAGATAAGCAGGGTAAATATAAAATGTAGTTTTTAAACAGTGATTTCATTTATTTACAGAAAAAGCTATCCAAATTTACCTGACCCCCACCTGCCCCCTTAAATCATGAATTAACTGTGATTAACCACATTTTTTTTAGAACACTGAGTTCAATTTCACAGCCACGCCCAGACCTGATTACTGCCAGACATGCTGAATCAACAAATCACCAAAACAGGACCTGCCTGACAAAGTGAAGCAGGCTACAAGATCTCAAACAGCGATGCATCATGCCACGATCTAAAGAAACTCAAGAACAGCTGAGAAACAAAGTCATTGACATCTATGTGTCTGGCAAGGGTTACAAAGCAATTTATAAGGTTTTGGGACTCCAGCAAACCACAGTGAGAGCCACTATCCACACATGGAGAAAACTTGGAAGAGCGGCGAACCTTCCCAGAAGTGCTGGTCCACCAAAATTACTCCAAGACCGCATCAACGAGGTCACAGAAGAACCCAGAACAACATCTTAAAAACTGCAGGCCTCACTGGTCTCAGTTAAGGTTAGTGTTCATGATTCAACAGTAAGAAAGAGACTGGGAAAAAATAGCATCCGTGGGAGAGTTCCAAGGAAAACCACTGCTGACCGAAAAGAACAAAAAGGCTTATCTCACGTTTGGGGGAAATACTCTGTAGACTGACGGGAGAAAAACTGAAGATTTTTCCATGGTTTGCGTCCCGTTACGTCTGCATCAGCTAACACAGCATTTCATAAAAAGAACATCACACCAGCAGTCAGACATGGTGGTGGTAATGTGATGGTCTGCTTAGGGACAGCGTGCTGTAAGTGATGGAACCATGAATTCTGCTCTCTACCAGAAAATCCTGAAGGAGGATGTCTGACCATCAGTTTGTGCCCTGAAGCTAAAACACACTTGGGTTACGCAGCATATAAATGATCTGAAACACACCAGCATGCCACCTCTGAATGGATAAAAACACACACACACACACACAAAAAAAAAGAGGGTTTTGGAGCAGCCTAGTCAAAGTCTGGAATTAAATTAGATTGAGATGCTTTAGCATGACCCTATTAAACAGGCCGTTCATAATTGAAGCTCTCCACTCTGAATGCACAGTAGTCCTAACAGAGTAAAAAAGTAACAACTGTACTAGTGCTGCTAAGAACTAACTAGACTAAAATAGGAGATTATTGAATTTCATGAGATGTTGGACACCTTCGTTTAGGATTCTTCTCCACGCTGACGTGGTTGCATCACATTTCTGCAGAACTGTCAGCTGCACATTCATGCTGCTGCATCTCAGAGATGTCCTAATAGATTTAGATCAGGTGACTGGGGGAGTCTACTGAACCCTGTCGCATTCAGTGAAACAATGTTGACATGGTGCATTATCCCAAACTGTGACCATTCGTGGATGCCCATCTTTGGCAGCAATACTCAGACAGGTTGTGTCATTTAAACAATGATTGATTGGTACTAAGGAGCACAAAGTGTGCCCACGAAAGCATTCCCCACACCATTGATCCACCAGCAGCAGTCTAGACTGTTGACACAAGGCTTTGGCTCGAGGTTGGACATGAGTGTTGCGAGTCTAAGCTTCTTTTCTGCTCAGCGCTGGTGTAAAAACAAGTTATTCGAGTCACTGTCACCTTTCTGTCAGTTTTTACACTGTTCTGGGTAAACTAGAGACACTGTTGTGATTCTCAGTTTATGCTCTGTGAGCTGAAAACAGAGCTCACAACATGTCTGACTGTGCAACGCTGCTTTGAAATCACGGATGCTAAACACACACACAGGTAAACCCAGCGGGATGATGTCGACCCGTCGCTCAACATATTAATTTCACTGACTAACTCTCTCTCTCTGCGTGCCTCTGCGGAGAATTGACATCAAACTCATTTAACCTCGTATCAGGAAGTCAATTCTATTTCAGCTCAGGAAATGAAGCAGACAGATGGGAGGAGAGGAGGTGAAGCTTCTCATCCTCTGCTCATGGGAAAACTTCCCATGCACATAAAACACTGTTTCCTGGATGAATTCTGTCAAACTGCGTTTCTTCCATCTATCTCTTTTTGCCAGAGCCAGGAGGTAAAAAAAAAAAAAAAGACATGGATGTGCTTTCAGTTTTTCTCCCTTGTGCGAGTAATTGTCACTGAGAAGAGGTGTGAATAATGTAACAGGGTGAAATATATTATTGATTCAGGATGTGTTAACTTGTTTCTTACCTCACATGAACAAATTTATTAGTAAACACATTAATATTTAACAGGTGCAATTCTTATAAAACAAGTGGTTTTCATACATAGTCATTTGAAAAGGTAAAACAGTAAAAAAAAAAAAAAGAAAGTTCTGCATTATCAGATTTGATCCATTTGGTCAGGAAATAATATGTGGAAGAACCATGTGATTATTATATGTTATCATTAGGTTTCATTTTATTCCTTTTTTTATGTACACTGCTCAAAAAAATTAAAGGAACCCTTTTTAATCAAAGCATAGCATCAAGTCAGTTAAACGTCTGGGATATCAATCTGTTAAGTAGCAGAGGGGGTTGATAATTCGTTTCAGCTGCTTTGGTGTTAATAAAGTTAACAACAGGTAAACTAGAAGGGCAACAGTGAGGCAACCCCCAAAACTGGAATGGTTTTACAGCTGGAGGCCTCTGACATTTTTCCCTCATCTTTTCTGACAATTTTTTTTTCAGTAGTTTGGCATTTGGCTACAGTCAGTGTCACTACTGGTAGCATGAGGTGATACCTGGACCCTACAGAGGTTGCACAGGTAGTCCAACTCCTCCAGGATGGCACATCAACACGTATCATTACCAGAAGGTTTTCTGTGTCTCCCAGCACAGTCTCAAGAGCATGGAGGAGATTCCAGGAGACAGGCAGTTACTGTAGGAGAGTTGGACGTTATGCTGCCTGTAACATTGTTCAGCATGGCCAGTGTGGTGGTGGGTCAGTGATGGTCTGGGGAGGCATATCCTTGGAGGGATGCACAGACATCTACAGGCTAGGAAACAGCACCCTGACTGCCATTAGGTATCAGGATGAAATCCTTGGAGCCATTATCAGACCCTACACTGCTGCAGTGGGTCCTGGGATCCTGCTGGTGCACGACAATGCCCAACCTCATGTGATGAGAGTTTGCAGGCAGTTCCTGGAGGATGAAGGAACTGACACCACTGACGGGCCTCCACGCTCACCTGACCTAAATACAAACTAATGAGTACCATTTAGAGTTGCAATACATTTTTGGCAAAAGAGACCAGCCTGCTGCATCATTTTTACTTTGATTTTGCATCAGCCCTCTGTAGGCTGATCATTTTCATTTCCATGTGGCATCCCTTTGTTCCTAACATATTACCCAGTCCATATCCGTATAGATATCCAGCATGAAATTTTTTTTTCCCATTGAGATTGATGTCTTGTCAAAGTGTTCCTTTAATTTGTTTGAGCAGTGTGTACACATTTGTATTGTTTTTTGTTTACTCTGGAGGCCACCAAGTGGCCCTTCCTTCTTGGATAATTGAAAGCCGTATTCTAGGAAGTTCAGGGCTGCCTTCAGCCTCAACAAAACGTAGCAAAACATTTATCTACAAGGAGACTGAGGTGCACTGATCAACCTTTTATCTTACCCAAACTTTGCAACAGTGGTGTCTGATTGATTGTGTAGCTTTTGAAGAGAGTTTGTATACACTTTACTGCTGATTGCCAAACACTCTGATATATCCACCAAATGAGGAAAAAAAATGTGCCTCAAAGCCCCCTGCACAAGTTTCAAGGAAACAAACCTGGAAAATGTAACAAACTGTTGCACACAATTTCAGATTTGAAGTGCTCCAGTTTAAAGTGACCAGCACCTGCTGTTGTTTTTGGTTGGCTGGTTTGTAGACTGGTCGTAGATTTTTCCCCACTTACTGTTTTGCATACCTGTTCAGTGGATACAATAAGCAGTGCCATGCTATATTCAGTATGATTTTTCCTGCTTTTGCAGCATTTTTCTGAAGTGGTACTGTTTGTCTCCACTGACGACAGCCAATATTTAAGGTTCATCTCTCTTAGCCAGTTGATGTGTCTTCCTGTTCAATAGTAAAAAAATACTAATTTAGAAAAAGCAAAATACATTCAAGTGATAGCTCACAGTATTGAGATTGAATTTCAGTAAATCTAATCAATCTTTTGCTCTTCAATCGGTGTGCACTGTTCTAACTTTGTTCTAACTCTGATACAAAACCAGTACCTTGGCTTCGGGTATCTGCCAATACCCTGAGCAGTACTGACCAGCAGTAAATGAATAAGCTGTACTCATCACCGTCAGGAAGAATCTGGAAATCATTGTTTTATTTGAAGACATCAGGTTTGACTTAAAAATTGCTTCCCTCAGTTTCCCAGAGTTTTCCCTCATTAGCGAAACAAAATGTGTGTGTGTGTGTGTGTATATATATATATATATATATATATATATATATATATATACAGCCTCTCTTCACACAACTTCTGAACTGGAATTTATAATTATGGATCTGGTCAGCTGGTCTCTCAACGCCATTGTTTTGATCAAATTTTCACCATGAGGAGAGAACCCTATTCCCTCTTATCAATTGACATTCCAGCTGGCTACGTTATGGATTCCTGTGTGGTGTGGAAGATGACATGCCTGGCCGTATTGTCAATGGAATACACACACATTTGGGGTTTCTCTGAATTGGACCTGGAGATAGCTGGTTTGTCGTTGCAATTCAGGAAGTCTAGGCAGCTGTCTGGCCTTGGTAAGGGTTAGGTATATATATATATATATATATATATATATATATATATATATATATATATATATATATATATATATATACACACACATGTATACATATATATATATATATATATATATATGTGTATATACACAGAGAGAAAGAGAAAGGTCATAATGTGTTCTCTCGCTTTCTAACGAATGTTACACTGAACACAAGATGAGTGAGAGCAAGTAAGAGAGTGAAAAGACATAAAATACCTCTAAACTGCTGTTTTGCTGTAGTTTCCTCAGTGTTATGTTACGTTAGCTGCTGAACTAATGCTGACACATGTTATAAAAAGAAACACAGAACTGAATTGAATAGATGGTCCTACTGATGGTCCTTTTTTTGAGTCAAAAAAAAGACCAGCTGGAGCATCCCCTCTTTCCACATGGGCTCTTTACTTGTGTGCTCCAACATGCTTGCTGAAAATAACAACAGTAGATGACAAATGGAAAACAAAAAGCTTCCACACCGTAAGGAATACTTCTCTACTGAGCATCTTCAAAAGTTGACTGCTGATATTCATTCTGAAAGGTTCTGAGGTGCTTTGAAAGCATCACGACAGTAGACAGATATGTATTGGATATATGTATAAGATGTACTTGGATATATGCAATGACACATAATTGAATTTTTTTGTCTTCCTTTGTACAAATTGCTCCCTGCTATCAGTATGGTTAACGTGGTTAAATGTCACTGAGCGAGGTTTTGCATTAAAATGTGCATAAGTCTTGCCAAAAATGTCACATATTTCATCAGCACTGTCTTTATCAAATCTGAGTTTCAACTTAGTTGCAGTCTTGTTTGTGAAATGAAAAAAGCTCAAATATTTTTCTTCACAGTTTTCAAAATCTAAACAAATCAGCTGCAGCTGAATTACTTCTGTTACTCCTCCAGTAACATTTCCACTTTTCTCCTCATTCGCCTTCCTCGTCCTGTGCGTTACGTTGAGATGCTTTTGTGCCAGTGTTCAGTCAGTGTTGCATATTTACATAATGTGAAATGCACACATATCACTTATGAATAAGTGTGTGTGTGAGACTGCATAATGAGCATGCCTGTGTGAGTGAAAGTCAGGGAATGTTAATACCCTATTGCGGCGTTCTGTGCATGAGTTTGTGTGCTGCTCATGTTGGCAACCACCCCCACAAGTATGTGTGCGTGTGTGTGTGTTTTTGTATGAAAACCAGCACGTTTCTGCATTGAAAGATGATTATTACAGACGTTTTTGTATGTGTGCCTGCTAGTGTTTGTGCCTCAGTCAGCGCTGAAATGAAATAAAACTCCTCATTGTTATGAAAACCACATCCTGCATTCCCAAATTAGAGAATAAGCAAAAAGAAGAAGGAGAAGAAAATGAGTGGGAGAGCTGACTTTTACAAACATAGAAACGAACACTAATTCCCCCTCTTCTTCTTCTTCTTCTTCTGCTGCTGCTGCTGCTGTAATGGTGTTTGGGAACACAGGTGAAGCCTTTGATTTGTACACAAAAGAAGTGAAAAATGTTTGGAAGAAGAAGATGAGTACCTGTGTGCTGAAGCCAGACTTTGTATTAAAAACTGCAACAAAAAAAAAAAAAAAGAAAAGTGTTGAGTAAAGTTTATTTAATTCCAGCCAAAACCATTCATATAGTTTCATATAGCTTACTGTCAGACAAACTTTTCAAGCAATTTATTTTTAAATGTCTACTTTGAGTTAAAGGTTATCTGTTTGTCAGGTCTTTGTCAATACTGGTCAACACAAAGTTTGTTTGCATATTGTCTGCTTCCATAGCCGACTCTTTCTCATTAACAAGTCTACGGGAATACAGGGTTCTGATTTGACCTCTGTAAACAATTTACAGCTGAATTTATGGGCTCAGTCACTCATTTTAGGTTATATTGAATAAAAAATGTATTATTTTGTAAATCTTGTTTTAAAATAGATGGTTATCCCATCCATGGTATGCTTATTTGCTTCTGATTGACAAGTTGTTAGCCAATGGTTACATGCTGAGGATGACATGTAAGGTAATCCATGATCGATGACACCAGAGGAGCATCGATCAACACGGCAGTTGTCGGCTTCAGCAAAGCAGGTTTAATGTTTTAAAGGCAGAGCCGGCCGAAGGCATTAGCAGACTAAACAGTTGCTTGGGGCTCCCACACTAGCGGGGGGGCTCCCAAGATGTTTTATGTGTATATTATATATCAGTAGAAAGACAAAGCTAAATATTTTTGATAAATATGTTAACAGATCAACAACTTAATGCTGCTGTTTTAATCGTTTTCACTGTCAAAGCTGGGGTCACGTTCATGCACACTGCAAGTAGATCATGATCAAGTATGTCTCAAAAAGTTATTTATCCCTCTTGGGATGAAAAAAAAAACAGAGGAAGGATAAAAGAGTACGTGCATATTAGTCATTTATAATGATAATGATGTTAGTTAAACAGCGTTTCAGTAATCGTGTTCAGTCGACGTGTGGTGAGCTTAGGTAATGTTTTATGGTTGCTAACCTGTCAGCTCTCTATTCAGTTTCTATTTAATTAATATTGTCTGTTTTTATATTTGCATTGTTTTTTAAATTATACTTAAGCCAATCTTAAACTCTGCATATTTCAGAAACAAAATCGTTAACTTGTTTAAAATGTGCTGTCTGCTGTTTGCCCCCCCTCCAGCACTCTAGTAAACTATGATGATGGTTATGTTACATGTATAAAGCACAAATGATCAAGATTGGCGATTATAGTTAATATTGATGGGTGATAGGTTTAGCTCTGGGCTGCTTAAGGCCCCATAAAGGACATGGAGAAATTATAGAACGTGATTCTGTCCATGTGTGTATACTGTAGTGTTCAGTGATTTAATATTAGGGATGTGTGCAACTATTAGAGTAGATAACTAAACATTGCTGTTATTAACAGTCAGCATGAATATTGCATTAATGTACCACACCAGGTTCCAAGTTGCTTCTCACTTCTACTACTCAGGAGACTCAAACCACATGTGCGGCTGTAACTAGACTGCATTTTGTGAGCTCCATTAGCTCATGGTTCATTATTGTGTCTGCCATAATGTTCTGGAGCAGCCACCTCTCCTAAATGTACCATTTTTTATAAAGCCAGGAGGTCTGTGCACAATTAAAATCACTTTAACTCATGAAGTTTTGAACCAGTTTTAAAGGAGACATGATTTTGTATTTTGGTATTACTTCTCGCTATACTCCTGCTAAGAGTGGAATCGCAATTTGCACAGGTGTTTGGACATTAACCTGCGAGGTAAGAAGGCTGCTTGTACTGACACTGTTAACGCTGGCTGGACCTTGACACTGTATGTGTGCTATGACCTACTTAATATGTGGTTGTATAGATTACTTGTGATATTTTTTTTTTTGCTTTTAGTTAGCTGAGCTCCTCGTTCTTTCCTGGAAAAGCACCACATATAAGAAACCGTGCGCTGAAATAAAAACTCAAGTCAAACGTGGTCAAACAGTTTGAACTCTTGATGTTGTTCGTGAATGGTTGCCTTTACCGGGACGAGCGTTATTGCCTAGTTTGGTGGTTAAACTGACTTTATAGTTTTCAGAAGGTCCTTTTATTTATTTGGTTCTTGAGAAGGAAGGTCAAAGATTCTTCACATTTCTCTTTTCAAAGTAAGTCTCCCCCACATACTTTTTGTTTCTCTCCATGGACACACTCCTCTTTGACCTTGTGATCGCTGCTCTGCCCGCAGCCCTCTGTGCGCAGCCTTGTTCCCGTGGCAACACAGCTGCATTGCTTGTGGTCAGATAAACAGCAGCAGCTGGTTCCAATTGTGCTGTGTCACTGTGTGAGCGTGTGTGTGCATGTGTGTGCGTGTCCTGTTGTTAAGGCATCAACCCCACACTTCCCCAGTAATCTGTCTTCATCTTCTCAAGAGCAAGGTAAAAATAAATAAATAAAAAGGACTTCCCTTCTCTTTCTGCTCATTTTTTCCTTCTCTCCCTCCCTATCCACTCATTAGTTTTGCAAAGTTAGAAGGAAATTCTTACCCATTTTTTATTCTAGTTTCAAAATTTCCTTAAGTGATACTTTTACTGATAGAGAGAAACAAGGGACTATATAATTTAGGATATATATTAGAAGAATGTGATTTAAATTTTATTGTTTCTACAAACATTTGTGAAAGAATGAGTTGATCCCAGGAGCTCAGTGAATTCCTGTGTGGTACAGTGAAGCCCAGTCATGAAATTTCCTCATTACTAAATATTCCACAGTCAACTGTTAGTGGTATTAAAACAAAGTGGAAGTGATTGGGAACGACAACAACTCAGCCATCACAGAATCACACAGAATCACAGAGTGGGGTCAGTGGATGCTGAAGTGCATAGTGCACAGAGGTCACCACCTTTCTGCAGAATCAATCACTGCAGACCTCCAACCTTCATGTCGCCTTCAGATTAGCTCAAGAACAGTGAGTAGAGAGCTTCATTGAATGGGTTTCTATGGCTGAGCAGCTGCATCCAAGCCTTACATCACCAAACACAATGCAAAGCGTCGGATGCAGTTGTGTAAAGCACGCCACCACTGGACTCTAGAACAGTAGAGACGTGTTCTCTGGAGTGATGAATCACACTTCTCCTTCTGGCAATCTGATGAATGAGTCTGGGTTTGGTGGTTGCTAGGAGAACAGTACTTGTATGACTGCATTGTGCCAAGTGTAAAGTTTGGTGGAGGGGGGATTATGGTGTGGGGGTGTTTTTCAGGAGTTTGGCTCAGCCTCTTAGTTCCAGTGAAAGGAACTCTTAATGCTTCAGCATACCAAGACATTTTGGACAATTTCATGCTCCCGGCTTTGTGGGAACAGTTTGGGAACGGTCCCTTCCTGTTCCAACATGACTGGACACCAGCGCACAAAGCAGGTCCATAAAGACATGGATGAGCGAGTTTGGTGTGGAAGAACTTTACTGGCCTGCACAGAGTCCTGACCTCAACCTGAGAGAACATCTTCGAGATGAATTAGAGAGGAGACTGTGAGCCAGGCCTTCTCATCCAACATCAGTGTCTTTGGGAAGCCTCTAGGTAGGCTCAACATGATATTTAAACTGCTTTAAACATGACATCATAAACCTCTAAGAATGTAAATATGTAAATAATAATTGTAATCAAACAATATGCAGCCAGTTAGCTGTGTATTTGGCAGTTATAGAGGGAACTGCCAAACCTTTTAACATTACTTACCCAAATTCCAGCTTCATACTGGGCTCTGCTGATGAAAGAGTCTGCTGGGAAGTGCTGCAAAGAAAGAAACATGCTGGGTTCTGGTTGATGATGGGATGAAAGAAGACTGCTGTCTTGTGCTCTCCTCTTTAGGAAAGGCAAGAAAGTGTAACTCTACTACACGCAGAGAAAGGTGTACTCTTGCTGAGTGGTGGGCAAATGTTCACAGCTGTACAGAGCAGGTGGTTGGGACTGCTGTACATAGAGTCAGAACTGTGAGCATATTAAGAAAATCCCATTTTCATGACAAGAGTCTATTCTGCAACTCATCTGGACTGATGATTGAACTGCAGCTTCATGCTGACTCTCTTCTCTGTCCTCCACTTGTCCTCTCATTCATGTCCTCCTCGCTGACCTTCTTATTAGTTGGATGGCTTCTATAATTGATTTATCCAACTGTAAATGCAAACACCTCAGCCCACATTAGATGGATTAGGGCTTTCCTTTCCTTTCCTTTCCTTTCCTTTCCTTTCCTTTCCTTTCCTTTCCTTTGCAATGTAACTGTATTTTCAGGGAAAACTGGACTTGAGGGCCCCTCCTCCTCTCATTTCCCATGATACTGTGTGTGCACCACTGGTTTGAAACAGAACAAAGATCGAGTACAACGCCCTGTTCAGTTCTCCTGTTAAAAGATAGAGCCTCCCTTTGTCTTGTTAAAGGTCGGTGTGTGTGGCGAGACAGTGCATTCATGTGCCCGTTGATGCATGGGTTTGATTGTGTGTTTTGTGTGTGAGTTTGTGTGTGTGTGTGTGTTCCAGGGTTAATAAGCTTTGTGGTTCACCGGAGTCCCTCAAGCCTTCAGGACAGACGGCCAGATGTCTGCGTTGTGCGTGTGTACGTGTGCATGTGTGTGAATAATCTATAGCTACAAGGATGATCATTTCATTTCTTTCTCTTTGTAACTGGTGTTTGCCAGCATTAACCAGCTGTACAGTGAGAAACTGAAACTTCACACAGCCATTAGGAGTAACGCGCTGGAACTATCTCTTGACGAGTAATTTTCTGCAGTCTTTAAACTGCAAGGGAACACTGTTCAGTAACAAAATACACTATGTAACTCTTATTAAAGCATACATTTTCAAATTATTCCTTTAAATTACAAGAGTAATGCACAGCAATCTGTAATACTAAAATAAGAAGTACATTTTAGCTTTTCTGTTCCTTCTTGGTGATTCATTCTGCATACAAAGGCATAATGTATGCAAAGAATAATAGTGACCATCTTTTTACAATGTAGTGTTCTGCTGGGAAACTGCTGGGCATCCCTGTGGATGTTACTTCCCAGACACCTAAACATTATTGCAGACTATGCATATCCATACTTTGATGGGTCAGAGCTGTTGCTTCTGGTTACCCATGATCATCATTGTGGTCGCAGCAACAACAAAATCAAACCTGATTACAAAAAAAATCAATCTTATGTTTTCTATTATCTAAAAATTAAGCTGCGAAGGCTGTGTGTATGTCCAGTCTGACTCGACGGCGGCAGTGTTTGGTCACATTTATGGTGCCTAAACTCACACACAGTGATACAGAAGTGGGTTTTTTGCCTTATTGTAACATCAACATGACGTGGCAGGACGTAGGCAGCAAGTTTAGGGCAGAACAATTGTTTTTTTTTTATATCAACATACTCTAGGGATTTTATGACAACAGCTCTGGCTGAAGCTGTTGGCTGAAGGAAAAACATGAGCATCCACACCAATTGGTGACTCATGTAGACCACAACAGCAATGTTCTTATATTAAGAACTAGCTCGAGTAAAAATGTTCAATAAATGCACTTAGAAAAACACACTAAAACAAAATAAAGGTTAACGTGTGCTTTAGCAGTCATAGTTTTACTCAGAAATTATACTTAACGGGAATCTGACTAATAAAAAAAAACAAAAAAAAACATGCAGGTCCAACCCTTCTCCTCTGAACAAGGCTTTTACAGATCTAATCTGTGAGTTGTCTATTTTTGGGCCATGCTTGGCTCGCAGGTATGAAAGTGCATCAGAGGAAACATGTAGAGATTGGTGTTGTTTGTGCTCTAGTGTGGAAAAGGAAAAAAAGGTTTTTGCTGTTTAGAACCTGCAGGAAGTAAAAAATGTTGAGAGAGGCCCCTCTCTCACCAAACATTCTCCTCTGTAAGGCTTTCACACAGCACGCATATCTCACATGCCATACCAGGAAAAGCATGGGTATTATTACTTTTAGTATAAATGTATCAGTTGCAGGGTCCAGGCATTGTGTATGCATGATGACCCTACTTTTTTTAGTGTTTGGTGTATATTGTTATACTGTACATTGTGCTTTCAGTGGGCTGCAGGTGATCAAGCAGTATAGGTGGGGTTTACTGGAGCTCAGTTTGAATAGCAACTCCGCCCCCACTCAAGCAGCTCCTCCTCCTCACTTCTACTTGGACAGTAGCCTGCACGATGAGATCTGACCTATCGGTAAACATGTTTTTATAATAGTGTAATTTTAAGTTGCTTTATCTTGAAAAAAAATGTTGTAGGTTTGTTTACGTCATTTTTGTCTGGGTGTCTCTTTCTGGCCCAATGACATTAGCACAATGATTTTTGTATTTCAAGTTTCTGGCTCATGGGCCCAAGGTTGTTCCTGTTGGGTAACAGGGTCAAATGTGTCACATGTATAAAGTTTAGAAGCTATGGAGCATAGGAACATTTTAGAATTGATTTCACCACATTTCGCAATCAACATTCCTGTAAAACAGTCGGAATGAGGGATATGGATTATCCCTTACCACTTCCACTCTCTCACATCTTAGCTGAGAGGAACTGAGACAACAGGAAGAGTAGGTCGAGGAACCATACTGGTCAAATGAAATCCATCCAGTATCAGCAATCAAAATTTCTGCGGTGAAAATGGCCAGCTCAGTTGTTTCATTTCTGTGAGGTGCTGTGACTTAGCTGTTCAAAATGCCTTCCTTACAAACAGGAGATGCTGCGTTCAAGTCCCAGCTGTACATTGTGCTTAGGGGTTTGTTTCCCTTTCAACAACAACAACAAAAAACACTTATAGAAGGTCTGAAATTAAGAAAGAAAAACTAGAACAGAGGGCTCAGCATAATCTAAATTACAGTATACTTACAGTACAAGCTGTTGGTAAGTGGACACCCAAGGTTCTCTGGTTTTCAGTGGAATTTGACACTGAAAAAGATGCCAAAGTTAGACTTTTGCCAAGTTTTTTATTTGGACCTCATGTTATGTGTGGACTTTAGCTTTGAGACCGTCACACTAAATTTTCTCTGTAGTCAATGTGGCACTATGTTAGGGAGATCCAATACAGTATGAAGTGACTGCACTGAGAGTCTACTGGTAAGACCCTCTTTATGTTGCAGTTGCAGTCAGCTGTGTATGTGAGTGTGAATGGTTGTCTATGGCTTAAGCCCAGAATCACCTGGAATAGGCTCAAGCCTCCTGCAACCTTAGTTGGATAAAACCAAAGTCATGGTTAATTGTTTGAGTAGAAAAGAACTGTGGGAAATCAACCAATGCAGAAGCTGCGAAAAGGCATTTGCACTCAGTCCCAGGAAAAAGCCAGCCGCTTGTCATCTTTACAGCAGTGACATTATGTGTAGGTAAAATGCAAGAGCTCCAACAGCTTCAACATGTAGATGCAGATTAAGCAGATAAGAAACCTGGATGGATGGATGGATGGATGGATGGATGGATGGATCTCTTGTATATTCGGCGCTGTAATGCAGACATTTTTAAAGCCTGAGTGAAGGAAACCTTTTTCAGTGAAGCAAGAACTGAGCCATTTTAACTCCACATTTGAACCTCTAACATCAAGAGCGCTGACTGTCACCCACTCATTGTGACTCTGTCCCACGGGGAACCAACGCCTCCGAGTGTGTGTTGGTCTGTGTGGGTGTAAGCGATTGAGAGAGAAATAATAAGTGCATGTGTGTCTGTATATGTGTGTGTGTGTGTGTGTGTATGGAAGATGAAAGGGATGCAGACTAGCCTCAGGCTCCAATTAAAAACAGTCTGAGGTTGCTATAGTGATACAGGTGAACTGAGGTACTTTATAAAATATTACTGATAGACTCACCAAGTGACTGGTGTACACCTCCAGCAGAGAACAAACTGTTCTGTGGATGCTTTAGCTGGCTGGGTTAATGCTTCATATTTACTGTGTTAGGGGCTCGACACACGGGGAGCGACGTCGCTCGCTCTCCATTCATTTCCTATGGAGCTTGTGCGATGAGGCGACAATCGCTTGCCCTCCTCCAGCTAAGCGACCGGCGACATTCGTGCATGTGAAATTTCGAGCTCGTACACGTAGACGTGCACACGCGACCAGGCGACGCGACACAACAAAGTTGGAAAATGTTCTACTTTTGTCGCTGTCGCGTGGCACTAAACCAATCAGCAAGAGTTTCATTGACTGACCAATGAGCGAAGAGTATGCTACACACTGCAGTCTGCAACCACTTTCAGCAGGAAGGAAAGCATCGTTTTAGCTGTGTTTGACTTTCCTATATTATATGACACTTCACGCAGTGATTATCGAGTTAAACATAAAAGGCAGCCATATGAGAACGTGTTGGTGCAAGACTAACGTTAAACAGACGGATAGAGAGGACTTTTGTGCTAATATAGGATGAACGCGAGGTTGTCTTTTTCTTTTGTAGAGGAGACTTAACAGCAAGATTTCTGTCAGTTCCAATAAAATCTTCAGACTCCTCATCTTTATTGCCGTGTCTGACATGGACTGCTTTGAAAATGTCTAAATCCCTCCAGTTTCATAACCAATCACATTTCTTGGAGACGAGTGACGTAAGAGCGCGATTCGCAAAGCTGCCGTCGCTATCGCGTCCCGTGTGTTCGGTTTCACCCCAGTGGCGATGCGACCCATTCGTCGCTGTCGTTTGTCGCTCCCCGTGTGTCGAGCCCATTAGTCCTGCATCTAACCTTTTATTCAGCTGTTTTTATTCTGACATGCTGGAGCCTTAATATTATTATTATTATTATTATTATTATTATTATTATTATTATTATTATTATTATTATTATTATTATATAATAACTGCTCTGGTGATCTCAAATGTTAAAATGTTCATATTACAATGACAAAATAAATGTATTAAATCTAAAATCTTGCAGCAGGACAGGTTGAGCTGAAAACACACAGACTGAAATGGATTTTCCTCAAAATTAGTGGAGATAGTGTGTGAGGAGGGTAAAAGTGGGTGATTTTAAAATCCATGTAGATGCTGAAAATGAAAACCCTAACACTGCATTTAATCTACTATTACATTCAGTTGGCTTCTCCCAAAATGCAAATGAGCCCACACACCACTTCAATCATACTCTGGGTCTTGTCCTGACTTAAGGCATAGAAACTGAAGACTTAACGGTATTTTTCTGCTGTCTGATCATTTCTTAATAACATTTATATTTACTCTAATGGATTACACAGCAGTTGGGAATAAGTTTTATTACAGTAGAAGTCTTTCTGTAAGTGCTGTATCTAAGTTTAAGGATATAATTCTTTCATTATTATCCTCATATGCCAACACAATGCAGAGCAGCTACCTAAACTCTGCTCCCAGTGAGGTAGATTATCTCGTCAATAGTTTTACATCCACACTGCATACGACCCTGGATACTGTGGCTGCTCTGAACAGGAAAGCCTCAAATCAGAAGGGCCTGACTCCCTGATATAATTCACAACTGGACAGCTTAAAGCAGATAATCTGTAAGGTGGAGAGGAAATGGTGTCTCACTAACTGAGAAGGTGCTCATTAGCTTGGAAAAAGAGTTTGTTGCTCTATAAAAAAAAAAAAAAAGCCCTCCGTAAAGCTAGGACATCTTACTATTCATCATTAATTGAAGAAAATAAGAACAACCCCAGGTTTGTTTTCAGCACTGTAGCCTGGCTGACAAAGAGTCAGAGCTCTGTAGAGCCGAGTATTCCTTTCACTTTAACTAGTAGTGACTTCATGGATTTCTTTACAAATAAAATTTTATACATTAGAGAAAAAATTATTCATAACATCTCAAAGATTTATCTTCATGTTCGGCTGCTTTCAGCACTGCTGGTATTTGTTTAGACTCTTTTGCTCCAGTTGATCTTTCAGAGTTAACTTCAATAGTTACTTCCTCCAAACCAGCAACATGTTTATTAGATCCCATTCCTACTAGACTGTTCAAAGAAGTCTTTCCAATTATTGATGCTTCAATCTTAAAAATGATCAATCAGTCTTTATTAGTTGGCTATGTACCACAGACCTTCAAGGTGGCTGTAATTAAACCTCTACTTAAAAAGCCATCACTTGACCCAGCTGTCTTAGCTAATTATAGGCAAATCTCCAACCTTCCTTTTCTCTCAAAGATTCTTGAAAGAGTAGTTGTAAAACAGCTAACTGATCATCTGCAGAGGAACGGTTTATTTGAAGAGTTTCAGTCAGGTTTCAGAATTCATCACAGTACAGAAACAGCATTAGTGAAGGTTACCAATGATCTTCTTACAGCCTCTGACAGTGGACTCATCTCTGTTCTTGTCCTGTTGGACCTCAGTGCAGCTTTGATACTGTTGACCATAACATTTTATTACAGAGATTAGAGCTTGCTATAGGTATTAAAGGTACTGCACTGCAGTGGTTTGAATCATATTTATTTAATAGACTCCAATTTGTTCATGTAAATGGGGAGTGTTCTTCACACACTAAGGTCAGTTATGGAGTTCCACAGGGTTCTGTGCTAGGACCAATTTTATTTACATTATACATGCTTCCCTTAGGTAGTATTATTAGAAAGCACTGCATCAATTTTGCAGATGATACTCAGCTTTACCTATCAATGAAGCCAGATGACACACATCAATTAGTTAAACTGCAGGAATGTCTTAAAGATATTAAGGCCTGGATGACCTCTAATTTCCTGATTCTAAATTCAGATAAAACTGAAATTCTTGTACTCTGCCCCACAAATCTTAGAAACATGGTGTCTAACCAGATACTTACTCTGGATGGCATTACTTTGGCCTCCAGTAACACTGTGAGAAATCTTGGAGTCATTTTTGACCAGGATATGTCCTTCAATGCACATCCATCCATCCATTCGCTTCCGCAGATCCTGTTAAGGGTCGCGGGGGGGCTGGAGCCTATCCCAGCTGTCATATGGCAAGAGGCAAGGTACACCCTGAACAAGTCGCCAGCCTGTTGCAGGGCCAACACAGAGGGACAGACGACCTTTCACACTCATGCTCTCATTCACACCTATGGGCAATTTAGATTAGCCAATTAACCTAACCCCAGTAAGTGCATGTCTTTGGAATGTGGGAGGAAACCGGAGTACCCGGAGGAAACCCACGCAAGCACGGGGAGAACATGCAAACTCCACACAGAGAGAGGGAGAGGCCTGGGCCAAGGTGGAATCGAACCCAGGCCTTCCAGATGGTATTCTAACTGTGAGGCAGCAGTGCTAACCACTACGCCACCGTGCTGCCCTTCATATTTAACAAATATGTAGGATCACTTTTTTGCATTTGGCAATATTTCTAAAATTAGAAACATCCTTTCTCAGACTGATGCTGAAAAGCTTATCCATGCATTTATTACTTCTAGGCTGGATTATTGTAATTCATTATTATCAGGCTGTCCTAAAAGCTCCCTGAAAAGCCTTCAGCTGATCCAAAATGCTGCAGCTAGAGTACTGACAGGGACTAGAAAGAGAGAGCAGATTTCTCCCATATTGGCTTCTCTTCATTGGCTCCCTGTTAAATCTAGAATAGAAATTAAAATCCTTCTCCTCACATACAAGGTCTTGAATAATCAGGCCCCATCTTATCTCAAAGACCTCATAGTACCATATCACCCCAATAGAGCACTTCGCTCTCAGACTGCTGGCTTACTTGTGGTTCCTAGGATACTTAAGAGTAGAATGGGAGGCAGAGCCTTCAGCTTTCAGGCCCCTCTTCTGTGGAACCAGCTTCCAGCTTGGATTCAGGAGACAGAGACCCTCTCTGTTTTTAAGATTAGGCTTAAAACTTTCCTTTTTGATCAAGCCTATAGTTAGGGCTGGATCAGGTGACCCTGAACCCTCCCTTAGTTATGCTGCAAGAGGCCTAGGCTGCTGGGGGGGTTCCCACAATAGACTGTTTCTTTTCATTCACCTTATTTACTTTGTTTATACTCCACTCTGCATTTAATCATTAATTGTTATTAATCTCTGGCTCTCTTCCACAGCATGTCTTTTCTCTCCCCTCAGCCCAACTGGTCGCGGCAGATGACTGCCCCTCCCTGAGCCTGGTTCTGCTGGAGGTTTCTTCCTGATAAAAGGGAGTTTTTCCTTCCCACTGTCACCAAGTGCTGCTCATAGGGGGTCGTTTTTGACTGTTGGGTTTTCTCTGTATTATTGTAGGGTCTTTACCCGCAATACAAAGTGCCTTGAGGCGACTGTTTGTTGTGATTTGGCGCTATATGAATAAAATTGAATTGAATTGAATTGGATGACCTCTAATTTCCTGTTTCTAAATTCAGGGCTGAACCCTGAACCATCCCCTAATTATGCTGCAAGAGGCCTAGGCTGCTGGGGGGGTTCCTATGATGCACTGAGTGTTTCTTTTCATTCTCTTCTTTTTACTCTGCTTATACACCACTCTGCATTTAATCATTTGTTATTATTAATCTCATTTGTTATTTTAATCTCTATTAATTTGAGGGTTTTTTTTTAGGTAATTTTGGTAACGCTTTCTTTTAAGGCCCGCCCTTAGGCCATAACTATCCTGTAAGTAAATTTTAGTTATGTGGAATTACGCCGTAATTATTTTTAATTCCGCCGTAATTATTTTCACTACGGCTGAATTATTTTTAATTCCACCGTAATTATTTTAATTCCGCCGTAATTATTTTTAATACGGCGGAATTAAAAATAATTACGGCGGAATTCCACATAACTAAAATTTACTTACAGGATAGTTACAGCCTAAGGGCCGGCCTTAAAAGAAAGCGTTACCGTAATTTTTTCTTTAGATAATTTATAAAACCTCTTTAGATAATTTTCTGATCATTTACACAATTTGTCTATTTTTTATATGAAGAATAATTTTATACTATTTTCAAAATTATGTGGTAATATGCTCAGTTTAATTTCATAATTTCATACCCTAGTGATTTTTCAGAGATGCAAATCTGCAAATGCTGGTTGGGCCTGCACCTGTTCCATTTGCCTATTTTATTAAACCGGGTTTGATGTCTCCTAATCACAGAAGCTCTTCTATTTGCTGATGCTAGCTCTGTTTCCACACAAAGCACAGCTTGTAACTGATCTCAGAGCAGTGAAAGCTGAGCCAGCACAGCCAGCACATAAAAAAGCTGCTGGCCAATCAGCTCGACAAGTTCCAGCCACTGTTAACAGGTCATGGACATGCCCATGAAATGGAGACATGCTACAGTTTCCAGTGGGATCCAAGGCAAGAAGAGCTTCCAACAGCAATATCCAACTGCAGCCACAAGATGGCAGTATTAAAACAGGATGGATGCAAACAAGCAAGAAGTTTTATGACAGAATGCTGTTTGAGATGAATGGACTGAAATCCTGTTCACTTTGGTTTTAATTGATGCCTATTTTTAGAGTTGACTAGTGCCTGCCTTGCTCATCTTGACAGTATGCCACTGCTAGCATTGCTAATATCAAAGTTCTAAAAGCATGTCTTGCATCTCAGCAGCCATCTTAAACTGATTTTGGGCACTTATTTTGAAGCATTATTTAAATAAATTCTTATGAGTGAGAGAAGAAGGTAATGCAGAAAAGGATAAGATGAAAAGGTATTCTGTTTGGGTCTGGAAAAATCAGACATAGTTTTTTATTTTTGTATCTTCTCTTTTACTTCTTCAAATTGTCTTCCTTCTGCTAATAATTTCATCTCCTTGTTCTTCCCCATAAAAATTTCCGGGAGGCAGCAGTTGTTTCACTGCAGAGAAAAGTTCACTTTTTAGTATCCTGTTTTTTTTTTTAGACTTTCCGTTTAGTGATGAAAACAGAATTTTTTGTCTTATTTTTTCTTCCTTTTTTAATTTCTTCTGCTTTCACTTCCCCAGTTCAGATCTTTTGCAATGATTTTTTAACAATATCCAGAATCTTTCAGATACCATACCACTGATTTATTCATGACATGTTCAAAATTAGATTTTTTTATACACTTCCTCTACTTACAAATTAGCCTTAAAGCTCCAAATTCACCATGAGAACAAGCGTTTAAGAAAGAGTCAAGCAGCTGAAAAAACTGAATCTTTATTTATTAACACAGCTCTGTTGTAGGAGACTTGACAACACCAAGAAGCATCAGTTATTAAGAATCTAAACATCTCTTCTACAACTGGAAAAACTAAATAATTTCTGGTTATAGACACTCTCAAATGAAAGTTCTAAGGTTTATTTATATGTTCAATAATTCAGTGGTTTTGTGGTGATTTAGGGAAATTTTCTGAATAAAAAGCACTTACAGGCAGTCCCATTCAAAAAACATATGCCATATGGTGAGATTAACCACCTATCTCGCACCTGAAACGCTTGCATAGCTGTGAACTTTCTGCCCATATCCAGTCAACTGATCTGCACTGACTTGAAGCTTGAGGTTTGGCAGATGGATCATGAACTTGTGAATCTCATGAGAATCTAGCCACTGTAGCCACAGGCCAGATGTTAAACCAATTTTGTGGAGATATAAGCACAAAGACAACAGGATATCCTGCAAGACATTATGAAGAACAAACTAAACAATCGTGTTTTCCTGCCTCTATTTGAAAGAAGTTGAAAGAAAGCAGATATATGCTATAAATTTTGGAAAAACAGACTGTGGTTTATAATTTCTTTGTTGAAGTCACTGAGAGCTGGAGAAGTTGGCAGTCATGCTTTACTGGAAAGAAAGAACCTGAATGCTTCAGAGAGAGAGCTGATTCATTACAGGCTTTTGTTTTAATTGTTAAACTGTTTCCACTTTATGCTCACTAATGCGGTCTTCCCGTATGTGTTGAATGAATTAGTTGCTCCTGTCTGTGCATTCTACGGCTGCATTCATCTCTGCTACTGGAAAATCCAGAGCGGTTCTTGTAATGTAGAATGCTTTTGTTATCCCAAGCCCTTAGAATGACTCGTTATCTTAAAAGATGATTCCAGTTTTTCTCAACTTCGTTTCCCATGAATGAGTCTATTGTTACTTTATAGCTCATGCTAACTTTGGACAACAATGTAGAAATTCACTGAAATGAGGAGCAGAACAACTAAATAAGTGCGAAAACTTGGCCAAAAAAATTGATAACATTTGAAAAATTAAATGTCTTTTTTCAGTATGCTTCAGAAAAGACATTTGCTATCTATCTATCTATCTATATAAATATGTGGATAAATATGTTTATTTATTCCCGATTACTTACTGTCAGCAGATAAGACATGTGACCCTCCTGTCTCTGGACAGCTGACAACAACGACAACTGGTTATAAGCTAACAATATGACAGCTACTGTAATGTTAGGCTCGTGTGTCCTAAAAATCACAGTTTCCCTTTGATAAACAGGTTAATTACATTTTCACATCGCACGAGAGTTTATTCACCAAGTGTCTGAGTCCAACAACATTAGCTCCACTTCAAAGAAAGTTTCACTAACGCTGACTAATAGCAGCTAACAGCGCCCAAAACAGCAGCACTTACTGACAGAAAAGTTCAGGATATCCCCAACAGCTCACCCCACTAGATGTCAGTGACGACATCTAGTGATGATATTTTGCACTCGGTAACTTTAAGTCACTGAACAATGACAAAACAATGACATTAAAAGCTTAATACGAAAAGCTCAGGGAAAGGCATAAAACAGAAAAATGTCATCTCTGTAGCAACCTCTCTTGATGCATTAGATTAAGCTCAAGCAAGCAACCACTTTAAATCCACTTAGTCCATATTTGCCTGTTAACGCACAATGACTGCAGTGTTTTAGTATCATAAAACTCCATTTCCATGTATTGGTTATTGCGATCGAGAATGTAATGCTTTAAATATGTCGTATTATCAATAAAACATGAAAATGACAGGCAAAAACCTATTATCATGGAGTCTATACAATCCTGTCCATCAATGTGACAGACAACAAGAGTCTAATGCAACCGCTTCATTGAACATTTGTGGTCTCACAGCATGTGTGTGGTGTGTTCCCAGTAATGTTCAAGGCTGCAGTGCATGTGTGAAAACTGACTGACTGGAAAAAAAAAATCAATTTACATATTTATCCACAAGTGCCCCCCCCCCCTTTTTTTTTCAGCGTTTCAGGCTGTAGTTACCTTTCTGCACTTGAAATGATTGTTTATTTGACTTATTAGTTTTTACTCACAGAGCAGAGCATTCGATCCTGGTGGCCTCAACTCTTCGTTCCATTTGATTTTGGAGAGCAGAAACACCATTTCCACAATCTCTGTTTCTCAAAGTGACTGATTCATGAGTTGTCCAGCAGCTGGGATTCTGCTTGCACATAGAGATACAGTACCAGTAAAGGTTTTAACTAGTACTGTAAATACATAGAGATATACATAGAGATTTTCTGAGTTTGGCATTAACAGATCATACTCACACTCAGAGCACTAAATGACAACCCTGACACGAGCTTTTGTTTAATCTCTGTATGATGATATCACCAGCTGCACTGGCTGCTGTCTATCATCACAGGTTAAATAGAATAAAGATAAATTTACAGATTACATTTTCAGTCTCAAAAGAAAAAATCACAGGCCACCAGGAAAATCACATCTAAGGAGGGAAAACAGCTGCTGATTTTTGCTCCTCTCAGTCTCTCTCTCTCTCTCTCTCATACATCTTCTTCTCCTTCCTCTCCTCTATTTTTAAATGTCACCTCTCCTCTGTCTCTCCCACTCACCCTTTCCTCTTTATACCAACTCACGCCTCCTCCCTCCTCCCCCTCTTATCTCTCCCCCCCTCTCTCCTCTCTGTCACCACCTTCTCCTCTGCCTCTTTCACACCCATCTGTACTTTCTTCCTCTTCCCAGTTTTGTTCCTCTACAAGTATCTGTTCCTTTTGTGGATTCCTAACACTACATGTACATTTTGACACCAGTTTTGAGCTAAAAAAACAAAATCACTAAACCTTAATGCTACAGCATACATTAATATCATAGATAGACAACAGCGTTTCTGCTCTTCCCGAGGGTGGCCTACCGTCTGGCTCGAACAGTTGGGGGTGAAGTAACTGAGCGTAGAGAGGATGTCTGCCTTCGAAGCCAAACTGTGAGATGGTTCCAGAGCAGAGGAGCCTGATGGCCAAAGGCTACACCTACCGTTCTACTTTTGAAAGATCCAGGATATGCATGTGAGCCCTGAGAGCATAGAGCTCAGGTGGGATAGTACAGTCATTAAGGGCCAGGATGCAAGGAAGATTTTAAAATTGAGTGTGGACTCTACAGGAACCCACTATACAAGGGCCAGTGTTAATTTCAGCAGAAACTATGACAAAAAATATTAGTTGATGACTTTATTTCCCAACAATCGCAAGTTAAAACTTGAAGACAGTGATCTAATTTCTGTATTACTACAGCAATAATTGAAACACTAAAATGCTATTTTTAGAAACTGGGTAAGGATTGTTTTGTGTTCTAAATCTTTGGAGGATGTGAATCTTCCATCCTCCCTAAAATCTGAGGGAGAACGACAGACAACAAGAATGCAGTTCATAGTTTGGAAATGAGGATGTTTTGCATTTTTCATCCCCATTTCTAAGCGTACATTTTACATGGACTTCTTCACATGGCTGCCCCTTCACCTTTAAAGCTGAATTATAACTTGTAATAACATCCTGCAAAAAAACAACTCATGCGGTCAGTTTCTGGAGGACTTAAGTTAAAGTTAGCATGAGTAAAAGAGTCATGAACACACTGGAATCTCTGTGATAAAATTTGCCTTTAACCAACTTTAGGAATCCAGTATACCTTATATGATGCCAGAGTGGAAATCCAATCCTAGCTTGGCACAGCACAGCTAAAGCTGGTAATACTGTGCACATGCATGGATCCCTGTTTTGCATGCCTGTCTTCGTGAGCCTCACATTTTTAAAGTAGAACTGGGTTTCATGTGGCGCACACCCACAATAGCATATTTCAGATTTTGCCAAAATATCTTTTTACTGCAGCTCAAACACACATTTCTGTTAATAGTATCCGGGCCAGCCAGCTGCTCTCTGCTGCAGCAAAGACCCCCTGTGGAGGCTTGTTAAATCTGTGTGTGTGTGTGTGTGTATGCATTGCCTCCACCCTCATTGTAAGCAGATAAAGTCATCATATCCTGATGAAAATAACCAAATAGGTCACCAAAATGCTTTTCTCTTTCCCAGGTTTTCATTCTGTGTGTTGCTGCAGCAGACAAGAATCAATTCTAATGATAGAAATGGAAGGCACACTGTATTAAAGATGAGGGTTTCTTTATTGCTGTTAGCCAAGCAGTGGGTGTATTGAAAATCCAAGGCAGACTGAAGCTTCATCTGAGTGAACTTTGAAGTTTTAGAAAGCAAGAATATGCAGAGCAGAGCTGCTGCTGTTTCCCCTCAGCTCAGCGTTCACCATGAGCCTGTGAGCTGGTGTCTGCTGAGCTCTGAGCACTGCAGGAGATCCTCAATATGCTGAAGTCTTTAAAAATAAAATTCCAATTAAAACTGGGAGATAAATTACAAGGCCAGATGCCAACCTCCATTTGTTAAGGAAAGTATGCTCTGAAACAGTTTAGCTATACTTAAGGAATACGAAATGTAATTTTATCTTGTCTAATAGTTCATATAAATAGGGAGTGTTCTTTACACACCAAGGTGAATTATGGAGTTCCACAGGGTTCTGTGCTAGGTCCAATTTTATTTACACTATACATGCTTCCCCTGGACAGTATTATTAGAAAACACTGCATCAGTTTTCATTGTTATTCAGATAATGCCCAGCTTTATCTATCCATGAAGCCAGATGACACACATCAATAAGTTAAACTGCAGGAACGTCTTAAAGACATTAAGGCCTGGATGACCTCTAATTTCCTGCTTCTAAATTCAGATAAAACTGGAGTTCTTGTACTCGGCCACACAAATCTTAGAAACACGGTTTCAAACCAGATACTTACTCTGGATGGCATTACTCTGACCTCCAGTAACACTATGAGAAATCTTGGAGTCATTTTTGACCAGGACATGTCCTTCAATGCACATATTAAACAAACATGTAGGACTGTTTTGTTGCATTTGCACAATATTTCTTAAATTAGAAACATCCTTTCTCAGAGTGATGTCGAAAAGCTAATTCATGCATTTATTACTTCTAGGGTGGATTATTGTAATTCATTATTATCAGGCTGTCCTAAAAGCTCCCTGAAAAGCCTTCAGCTGATCCAAAATGCTGCAGCTAGAGTACTGACAGGGACTAGAAAGAGAGAGCAGATTTCTCACATATTGACTTCTCTTCATTGGCTCCCTGTTATATCTAGAATATAATTCAGAATTATTCTTCTCACATACAAGATCTTGAATAATCAGAGCCCATCTTATCTTAAAGACCTCATAGACTCTTAGACTGCTGGCTTACTTGTGGTTCCTATGATACTTAAGAGTAGAATGGGAGGCAGAGCCTTCAGCTTTCAGGCCCCTCTTTTGTGGAACCAGCTCCCAGCTTGGATTCGGGAGACAGACACCCTCTCTATTTTTAAGATTAGGCTTAAAACTTTCCTTTTTGATAAAGTTTATAGTTAGGGCTGGATCAGGTGACACTGAACCATCCCTTAGTTATGCTGCAAGAGGCCTAGGCTGCTGGGGGTGCTCCCATGATGCACTGAGTGTTATACACCATTCTCCATTTAATCATTTGTTATTATTAATCTCTGGCTCTCTTACACAGTGTGTCTTTTGTCCTGTATCTCCCCTCAGCCCCAATCGGTCTTGGCAGATGGCTGCCCCTCCCTGAGCCTGGTTCTGCTGGAGGTTTCTTCCTGTTAAACTGGAGATTTTCCTTTCCATTGTTGCCAAGTGCTGCTCATAGGGGGTTGTTTTGACTGTTGGGTTATTTCTGTAATTATTGTAGGGTCTTTACCTTACAATATGAAACACCTTGAGGCAATGGTTTGTTGTGATTTGGTGCTATATAAATAAAATTGAATTGAATTAATCTTTTAGTATCAAATAACTGGTGTAGGCTTAAATGACAAATAAACAAATTTTTGTTTTTTTACCCACAGCAGCTTTCATTCATCGTGGTAGAGAGACAGAAAATTGGGGAAGGATACAGGGGAGCACATGGGCAAGCTGGCGAGAAGCCGGGACTTGAGCCTGCGCCGCAAATCCACATATACATGTGGTCACTGGCTTCAACACTAAGCCACCCGGGCGCCCCAACAAATATTTTCTTCGATGTAGAGTTCTAGTACTGTTTTTTTACTAAACTGCAACACGATGAGTGGAAAGAACTGGAAAGAAGTAGCAGGAAGGCTGAATGGCAGTGACACATCAGCTCACTTAATGCATTCTTTCAGGAAGTTGCCATTGTGTCCATCTTTGTATACAGTCTGTGGGATATGACCTCCGTAAATGTTTCCTCTTGATGGATTTTTCTCTTTCCAGCAGAAGAAAATATTGCAACTGTAATAAAACCATTGTATGAGATCCAAAACACTAATATGTCTTTGATTTATCAATATCTCTATAAATGTCCCAACTTATATAAGGATATTTCTGATATTACACCTATATTCATGCTACAAATTATACACCTCTAAAGGTGTGTCATCAATACACTGCGAAACTGTGTCTTATGAAGGGAATGGTGGTGGTGGTGCTGCTGCTATATCACCATATAATTTACAGCTCTGGTGTGTCAAGATGAAGCTCACTGGCAGACTTTAACCTCTGAAAATGAAACACAGTCTACTCCACTCTTTGCTCTGTAGGAGCAATTGCTCCCAGCCTCTTCCTAACCTTCTTTGCATATTACTGCAGGGCTTGGCATCAAAGAGAGGAAGTCATGAGGCAGGCAGAGGCAGGCCCCGTCTGATGAAATGCTCGTTGCTGCTATCACAAGCCCTGGGAGAGGTTTTACTGTACAGCCTGCACGCTTTGCAGTTACACTTGAGACATTCGGCTGATGCGCTGGTTCAAGGCAACACACTGGTAATGCAGGTGGTGGGGGGGGGGTGTCACTGTATCTCTCAATGATTTGTTGATAGAAGTTGATGAATCCACGTTGGCTCCAACTGGTGACCTTTCAGCTTCAGAAAAGGCACTTTAAAGCTGCAGTGTGACAAATCCTGTCATAGAAATATCACTGAATAAACATTTCTTTGTGTTCACATTGATAAAAGACTTTTGCCTGGGTGGATTTCCTCTATCTAAAGGTTCAGATCATTCTGTTTTGTGTCCTATTTTTGGCTAATATTCCCAAATTTAGACTATTAACTGCTCAGATCTAGGGATTATGAAAGGGCTCTACTTCAAAGAAAACATTTGTTAAAAAATTAGTGACTAGATGAGATGAAACATACAGAGAAGGCAAGTAACTACTTGGTAGGACACTACTTGAGGGTGCAAAAAAAGATAAATATTTCCCAAAGTAATCTTTAATGAATGAGTAGTTGCAGATTTGATCAGAGTTTTGATGGCGCTATTCAAGAGAATGAAGCTGTTATCGAAACAGACATTAACAACTTTTAGTGCTCTGAAATTTAGAATATGTTTCTGCTTAGTTTATAGTAGCCATATTGTTAAAGCCATCTAATACTATGTACTGGTCCCAACAACACAGCTCTGACCAGCTGGGGCATGGACATGTGTCCTCTGGTGTCTTACAGTAGGACGGGCAGAGAATCCTTCGGGAATCCCTCGCCTCTGTGGTTCCAACACGTCCTGTGACGCTTTATCAAATTCAGATCTGGGTTCTTTCTGACCAGTTTTTGCAGTGTAGTGGGGTCCATTGTTCTGCTGGGAGAAACGGGGGTTCACTTGGGCTTAGATTTTGGCACTGAATGTACTTGCTGATGTTTAAGAAGAGGTAATAATTTAGACACAGAAGTCAACGTCTGCAACAAGTTTCTCTTCTCTTTTCTTGGTTGCCATGGTGAGAAGTCCCACCCCAGCGTCTCTGTGAAAAAGTTGGACGTGCACCTATTCACACAACTGCGTGACACAAATACACACTATTTCAAAAACTGACCACTAATTTTCTGATGACTTCAGGCTGATTGCAGCATTATTGTCTTCTCATACTTCTTTACTAAAGCTAACTTATTTGATCTATGAATTGATTAATCCAGCAATAGGCAACTAGGTTTTTAAATGTGAGAACTTGCGGTTTTTCTTCAATTTATTATAGCAAACTGAAAATTGCTTTAATAAGGTGAGGAAATTCGGTTTTAGACAAATCGAGACATTTGACATTTCAAAACTCTAGGAAACCTCACACTTTTAAACAAGTTTTTAGTTCAAATTGTTACATGATTTAACAGGAAAAACGAATGAATGACAATAATAGTTGCTTGCAGCTTTTCTCTGTCCTTTCAGACGTCAAATTTATGTGGAAGTTCCATGCAACTTGTACAATAAGAAGCAATATACAGCCATAATAAAGATAAAATCTTCTTGTTGGGATGGTTTTGGGGTGACTCAGTGTGAAATCCTGCTGGACTTGGCTCGTTCACAGCTTTGTATTGTTGGAGAGGAGGGAGATATAAATACTCAGACAGCTTCCTGCTTCTCCCTGCTGGGTTTCAGCATTGCAGCCGTCCCAGCTGAGCACACACCCAGACACAATAGACCAGCCCAGACCTTCATAAAGGATTATCAAACAAGTCTCCTTCATACTTTTATTCAGAGCGTGACAGACCAGGCACAAAGGCAGAGAGAGATTTCAGGGTTTTAAAATGACTTCATGAAGTCATGTGGAAATGTGTCGAGAAACTTTTTATAATTGTTTGTTTTAAGCTTTAAATTAAGCCTAATGCACTCCTAATGGGTACTGTTATTACTACTACTACGAATATCATTTTTATATATTATTTAGTATTTGCCCTGTTTCTGACATTCATTTATTTTGTTTTGATTGTAAATCTTTACAGGGAAGCATATGAAACATGTTGCAACAATACAGCAGCATTTAGGTCTCTCAGCTAACCTGTCCAAAAAAAACTCAGCAATCTAAATACAACCAGTTTACATCTGATGATGCAGGAAAATATCATAATTGGGTAATTAACTACAGTGCCTATATACACTTTGGCTGCATACTACCCAAAAATCATGCTACAGTATGTCAAGTGAATGCCATCTGATGAGATAGCTGTGACTAGTCTTAGCTAGCTTAGCTAAAACTAAGAGCACTGTTTTCTGCTAGTTTTTGTCTGTTTATTAGTTGCAGCTTTGCTGCTAAGATAGGTAATTAACTGTACCTGAAACTAAAGTTAAATTTAACAGAATACCTTCAGATTACTGGACCACTGGATGCTGAGGCACATAGTAAACAGAGGTCACCAACTTTCTGCAGTCAGTCACTGCAGACCTCCAAACTTCCTGTGGTCTTCAGGTTAGCTCAAGAACAGTTCGTAGAGAGCTTCATGGAATGGTTTTCCACGGCCGAGCAGCTTCATCCAAGCCTTACATCACCAAGCACAAACAAAGCATTAGATACAGTGGTGTAAAACACGCTGCCACTGGACTCTAGAGCAGCAGAGGCGTGTTCTCTAGGGTGACGAATCACACTTCTCCAGTCTGGGTTTGGCGGTTGCCAGGAGAACGCTACTTGTCTGGCTGCATTGTGCCAAGTGTAAAGTTTGGTGGAGGGGGGATTATGGTGTGGGGCTGTTTTTTTAGGAGTTCAGCCCCTTAGTTCCAGTGAAAGGAACCTGTAATGCTTCAGCATACCAAGACATTTTGGACAATTTCATGTTCCCAACCCTGTGGGAACAGTTTGGGGATGGCCTCTTCCTGTTCCAACATGACTGCACAGAAGCGCACAAAGCAGGGACCATAAAGACATGGATGAGCGAGTTTGGTGTGGAAGATCTTGACTGGCCTGCACCTTTGAGATGAATTAGAGCGGAGACTGCGAGTCAGGCCTTCTCATCCAACATCAGTGTCTGACCTCACAAATGCTTCTGGAAGAATGGTCAAAAATTCCCATATACACTCCTAAACCTCGTGGAAAGCCTTCCCAGAAGAGTTGAAGCTGTTATAGCTGCAAAGGGGGTGGGGGGGTGGGGGGTGGGGGTGGAGGCATCACATTGAACCCTATGGTTTAAGAATGGGATGTCAATCAAGTTTACATGCATGTGAAGGCAGATGAGCAAATACATTTGGCAATATAGTGTGGGTCTGCAGTTTACAAAACACCATGGTGTCCCTCTCAGCATCAGAGCTGCTGCACTGAGCAGCAGGGGAGGAGAGGGCGTCCTCTCAGCTGATCTGATGTCTTTTTCAAAGTTCTCGCACGCTCGAGGCTTTACTTTCAGAGTGGGTTTTAAGGAGATTTTCACAAGTAAAAAAAAGAGTTTCATAAGCCCATGAGTGCTGCTTTTGAATGATGTGTGTGAGAGCAAGAAAGTGAGTGATTCTGAGTGAGCTGTGGTGTTTTATAATCTTTAAACTGCTCAGAGCTCCAGTAAGTGAGATGCTGCAAAGTTCAGGATCAGGGCAGGAAATCAGCTGATAAGCCTTTGCATCTAAAAGTACTTTATATTTGTTTACATTACCTTTCCATTTTTGGTAAGCTTTGAATATTTTAGCAGCAAAAACTAAAGCATTTTAAGAATCAAATTGTCATTACGTTTTTAATCATCCACAGAAAATGCATCCTGTTACCAGAAGACTGATATTTCATGGTTTTGACTGAAGTTTCGCAACAATAAAAAAAAAAGAAGAAAGGATTTCCTGTGAATTTAATTCCGTTAGTCATAAATTAATCATAATAATTTTGGTTATCATCTGAGTTTTCATTCAGCAACACCACCAGGTCAGAATTTCATCACAATCACTGGCAAATATATGTTGTTTGTGCATATGTTTGCCTGGTAACAGGATTAACTAAGATGTTGAACACATATAAAATCCATAGATTTATACAAGCAAGTACCTCATTGCCTTTTATTCATATCAGTACAGTTACTATGTGTAGCTTCTCCTGATGTATGCATAACTATAAGGGCATAAGGTCTGCATACAGTAGATCTTTCCTGAAGTTCATGTTAATTTTCAAGCTAATTAAACTTTTTGTGGAATAAACTCCTGCAGGTTAACCGTGTTCCATATCATAGGTTACCACAGAGAAATGTGAAGCACCTTAATATCAGTGTCCATAACTTTGCCTCTGTTAGCTACACCAAATTCTCCCCTCAACCACCAACACCTACACCAACACCACCCCTACCCACTAATCCAGACCTGCAACTCTTCAGAGCAAACGTTCCACCAAATCTACTGCTGACTCTGCAGTCGAGGAGCTCTTCCCTAACGAGGATGTGTCACACTGAGAGTCGAAGCAGCACAGCTCCAGATCTGATGTAAGGACAACAATCTCTCTCTAAAACTCAGCAAGCAACAGGAGATGGCTCTTGACTTGAGAAGGACCTCTTTCCTGGCACCGCACGACCTTCAGTTCTTCCATTCAGAGAAGTGGCACCAGAAACACCGCATGCATTGTGAGCGCACAACACACAGCAAAACACCAGCACCTCTGTTTCCCGGAGGCTGAAAGCAGTCGAGCTGTGATTGCTCTTCCTGACCAGCTGTTATAATTGTGATTCGGAGAGCATGACTTACTGAGACAAGATTATGAGATAGAATTTAAATAAGTGTTATATAAAAGTTTTCAATTATGAGATAAAAACAGAGCTTGCTCAGTAAAAATCATGTGAAATTAAATTTTAAATTTAATAATTATCAGAATTACAAATTGAGAATAGAAGATGTGAGTATGTGAGACTAGGCAGTGCTCTGTCTGATTTGGTGATGTGCAATACAGGAGCTCCACAGAGTGCAGTCTCCATTCCTTCACCTTGTAACCCTTTGACTTTCAGTACAAGTATGGATCATCTGATCATAAGACCAGAGATGGTGATCAAGTTCAGAAGGAAGAGGGCAGCTATACAACCTGTGTCTATCCTGGAACAAGATGTTGATGTTGTTAAGGAGTGTAAGTAGCCAGACATACAAACTGACAACAGGCTGAACTGGAAGACCAACACAGAGGCTGTGTGCAAGAAGGATGAACAGCCTAAATTTCCTAAGGAAGCTGAAGCCTTCAATGTGTGCGGCAAACTGTTGGAGATTTTCTATCACTTGGGTTCTGCTGTGGTCTGCTGAGGGTGCAGCAAACTGGATGAACTGAGTAGGAAGGTGGGCTTTGTGATTGGCTGCAAACTGGATGCTTTTGAAGTTGTGGTGGAGAGAAGTTCACGGAACAAACTGTTATCCATCATGGATAATCCTGACCATCCTCTGCACCACTTCCTGGACAAGGCACGTCTGGACTTAGTACATGACTGTATGTTTTAGAATAATGAAAAAAAAAATCAAATAAAAACTGAAATGTAAAAAAAAAAGTTTTACTTTAGAAATGTATATATTATGAAAAATTAAACTAAAATTATGAGTTTAATGCATACTTTTTTTTTTTTTACTATTTATTGTATTATTTTGACACTGTTACATTTTGACTTAATGTGAACATACAGTATCTTTAATCGTAACTTCTCTTTAAAAAAAAGAAAAAAGATTCATCTTGTTTATGGATTGATTGATTTACTGGTGGAGGAGGGGGTACATGGCAATTTTGTTTTACATGAGAAAACATTTGGAATGCACTTGTTATGTTGTGCTGTGTGTGACAGGAAGGACCACAAGTTTGAGATATTCCCACCTTAATTTACACAATGAGCCACTGATAAAATGTACATGAATTATTACGCCATTATGAAATCCCATTTCTTTTTTAAACACAGCTAAGATTCAAAAGCAGTTACTTCCCATAAGCAATCATGGTGATCAGGTTTACTGCAGATGTGCCTCAGCTTCATTTATTACACCTTTCATTCTATAAGAATCACCATCTATCTTTAGCTCCACACCCCAGCAGAGAGTCTTGCAATGCTAATGACTGTTAATGTATGAGATAGGAGTCATCAAAAATGTTGTGTTGTAGATGCTTTAAATTCTTGTCAGCAGCAGTAGAAAATCACAAGTTTCATAACTGAAGACCTAAAAGGCTGCAACAAATCTATGTATCAATATATTATTTAAATGCAATAAAATACTGGGAAAATTTAGTAAATTTGAGCTGCTTGCATCAGCAAATTGCTCACATTTTTATGTTTTGGTATTTTTGTTAACAAATAAAAAGTGCAAAGTACATGATGTCATCTGTGATGTACTGGAACTACCAAATAAAAAAAAAATAGCTCAGCAAATATTTGTGATTAGGTTTTTGGATAGTGCAAATAACTGAAAGTGAAGCTGAGAAAACTTGTTCAAGCTGTTACAATTGCAGAATTACCAAATTAATAGAGACTTACTAGAAGGACAGAGGTTAGTTCTCCAGATTTGATGGAAGTGGATGATGTTGTGTTAAAAAATAAAAAAAAGTGAAAAACTTCTACACCGATAAATCTGCACATTATCCGGATTCAAACTTAATAATTTAATTCTTAAAACTAAAAAATAATTTAACTTCTTTAAATATTTATACAACTGCAATCTTTCAGTCAAGAGGATCCTCTTTAGGCATTTGTCCAGTGGTGATGTGGTGATGTGTGCACTGAAATTCTAAATCCACCAAGAAGCTGACAAACTGAAACAGGAAACAACACCAGTGCAAAAATGTCCATGTTTAGCTGACATGTTCATGCACTGAGTTGTTTAAAATCACCTACAATATGGATTCATTGTCCATACTTACTGTTGCAATAGCTATAGGACAGTTGAACATCTGACATGACATCACTACACCCAGGCCCAGCAGGTTCTACTTATACTGCAGGAGAGTTAGAGTTATTGCATTGTGAATAAAGCTGATGTAATCTGAAAATGAAAATCCCACCTCTACACTTTTATATGCTACTACAGCCTACCTAGCTCCCCCAAACCTCATTAGCAGGGGTTAAAGAGGAAGCCCTTATTCTTGTTCTCCTTTCCCCCCAGCCAATTACAGACCTTTGCTGCTGCAGTTGAAGCATTATGCCAAGTTTGATGGCGTTTTATAACGACACAAACTTTGAGATTCTGAAAGAAATGAAGGATGGGGATGCATGCTGAGAAAAGGTGAGGAAAAATGTCCTGTGATGAGGTTGCAAACCAGAAAAGTGTGAAACATGAAAGCTGACAGAAAGTGAAAGAAAGTGAAAAAGCTGCACATTCTGTGTGGAGGTGCTGATCGTGCATCAGCCATCGACTCGCTGCATACTTCACAGAAAACACACACAAGTCAAGTTTCTCAGTAAATTTAAGTTTGCTTTGTAATTACACTACATTAGATTTCCCTGTACCCCCCCCCCCCCCCTTCCCGCCAACAAAATCCTTTCAGGCTATATTGCACTGTGTGCAGGTGGCTATGAAAAGCATCATCTAAAGCAGGGCTCTTCAACTCCAGGCCTCGAGAGCCCCTGTCCTGCAGGTTTTAGATGTGTCTCTGCTTCAACACACCTGAGTCAAATATAGAAGTCGTTAGCAGGACTCTGGAGAACTTGACTGCATACTGAGGAGGTAATTCAGCCATTTGATTCAGGTGTGTTGGATCAGGGACACATCTAAAACCTGCAGGACAGGGGCTCTCGAGGCCTGGAGTTGAAGAACCCTGATCTAAAGGAACTTGTGAGTCTAGTAACTGTATCCTTCGGGGTGGCTGTTGCTCAGGAGTTAGAACAGGCTGCTCCATTTAGAGTATCCTTGGGCAAGATACTGAACCCCATGCTGCTCTCTGATGCCTTCATCGGAGTGTAAATCTGTGAATGGTAGATGGAAAGCACTTAGGCATAGAGAGAAAAGTGCTTGAGTGAATGGGTGAATGTGGCATGTTGTACAAAGTGTTTTAGAGTAGAAAAGCAATATGTACTGTAAGAACCAGTCCATTTATCCTATATGTCTGTTTAGTATGTAAGTGGAATAAGCAGTGAACGGGGACAGACAGCAGTGTAAGGAGCTGCACTGATGTTTCAGTTTCTGTCATATTTACATGAACATAAAACACTAGTTTGCCCACTTGTGGAAATTACAGGGCTCTCCAACTGTGTAAATATTGTTTACTCAGTATTTTGTTTGTCACAATGGGAAAAAAGGCCTTCCCCTTTGCCCCTGTCATAATTACCTCTTGAAGGTGCTTGAGCAGATGCAGTATGTTTGGACATTTGCTGAAATAAAGGCTAAAGGTTACTTAGCAATAAAATGTAACCATATTTTGTAATAAGCTGCTGCACAAACAATACACTATGTCTCCATCCCCAAAGCTGACATTCCACATGACTACATTTATACAAGCCTATGTTAAACCTGAGCTCACGAAACATAGGCTATAATAAAAATAACAAATACAGCCACAGAGCCTGCATTATTCCTTGCAGGCTGTCTATAATTGTGGACACTTAAAACAAACCTCTCCATTATAGCCACATTTCGCTCTGGTCTCTGCTGCTCCCTCGGGCTTACAAATTGGTTTCTGTGTTTCTTCTTCTCTGATGGATTTGTCCCAGTGGCATTGTTACATCACTGGTGTGAAATGGAAGCTCTAGGAGGAAGCCTCGCTCTCAAAATGCTGATGGACTGAACATGACACCAAGAGTGTTTTAGCCAGAAACACTTTATGAGTGGGAGATGAACAAACACAACATTGAACGCTGATCACAATCAGTGGCAAATGGTGACTGTTTGGGGGTGGGGGTTTCGTGGGCCAAAGGACAACTTTCCCTGTATTGGTCCTATTAAATTCAAATCATTTCAACTTCTGCTAGGCTTTTCTGACCCATCCTTGCTGAGTGTGTTTGCTCTTATCAGGGGCAGTGTAGTCTTTCTGAGCTCTGAGGCTCATTAACACACCATTGCACTCAAGGGAATTCACTGGAACCACAGCAGCCCATATTGATCCGAGCCCAGAACAACTGAAATATAAATGAAGGGTTTTCATTGTGTGGGCTCCTTTGTGCAACCACGGTTCACCATTATCCAACACTGTCTGCAGAGTTTCCTTTACTTACTGTCAGTATTTAGACAGTAACACCACAGAAAGGACATTTTAACTAGCTGAAGCCTGTAAAGCCTGAACCATGAAATAACAGAGAAAATTCAATTTTTTTGAGTATTTATTGAACCTTCTGACAAATAAAAAATACATTAAATATAAATTTGCATATACAATTTCATTTTGTGCCATTTTTGCTACATCAGGTATTTTTGTGCAATTATTGCTTAAAAATCTATTGTGGAATTTAATCGGGTGTTTCAGGGGGAAAAAAATCACAGTAATGATGTAGAGGTCTCAAAAACTCATGTATCAAATATGATACATTTGGCTTTAGAAGGTTAAATAGTAAGTAGTTATTCAAGCAACATGAGAGGAAAAATGATGCTTAATTCATTGACTAACCTCAACTACTTTCTGAGGACATGATGCATCCATTTACTGCCTGAACCTATATTCCCTGCTGGATTAATCTGCATGCGCATTATACATGATTAAACAATTTTCACTGGGAAAAAAAATCCTTAATTACATCACAGAGAGAGTGAGAGTGAGAGTGAAATTTTAATTTGTATTTAGATGCTTTGGCAACATGGTTCATCTAACATTCATGCCAATAAAGAGGATTATTGAAATGAATCAGGAAAGAGACAGAGGCACAAAGACAGAAAGGGAGAAAATGATATAAACAGGATAAAAATCACACAATGAGAAAAAGGGAGAAAGACAATTCACATTACATGATCTATCTATCTATCTATCTATCTATCTATCTATCTATCTATCTATCTATCTATCTATCTATCTATCTATCTATCTATCTATCTATCTATCTATCTATCTATCTATCTATCTATCTATCTATCTATCTGCTACTTGTATTATAGTGTTGCAAGTCATATGAACACTGCAGTTTTGCTGGTTTTGTGTAATGTTCACTCATCATAGTTTGCTTTTTTCCTCTTAAGTGGATTTTCATTTATTGTCTAACTTTTTATTCCGGCAGCACACATGCTTCTATCTGCCAGTAGTGTGGAAACAATTATTTGATAAGTCTGGCTGAACTTTTTGATTGAACTGAAAGCCAAATCACATATTAAAAACACACACACACACACACACACACAAAAATAACGATTATAACCAGCTTTAATATTAAAGCAAATGTCATAATTTAATTAATTTGTACATTTGTACATGCAAACAACCATCTGTCTGCCTCATATTGATGAGCAGTAAACACCATGTAATGTCATAGAATAGGAGCTGTACATAGAAGGACCTGCTACGGAGCCTTCAGCAAGTCTTATTGTAAAGTAAATAAGAACAATACAATAACTCTGCTTACATCCTGTAACAACACAACTTCATGTGCAAGATATTGATGCCTGATGTATGGATAAGCAAGTTATATAAATAGTGTTTACACCAAATTAATATTACAGTGATGCAATCAGATAACTCAAAATACAAGGTTTTGTACAAAGTTTAGCTGATTGCCTGAACCAAGGATGACAAGCTTGGGTGATGATAGGAGGATATTTTCATACACTATATATGTATACTTGCAAATTCTACTTTAACTGTATATAAAACTGTGTTTTTTTACCAATATTTAATTTACTGCAATTTCCATGACATACATTTTTATACAACTGTTCTATATTGTGGCTAATAGTTTTGCACTGCTTGATTCTACTGCACAAATATTTTGACATATAACTAATATATTGTATTTATTGTAATGTCTAACCTCTTTTTTCACTTTTTTAAAAACTTTTATTTTCATACATATAAGAAAAGCATAGGATTCTATGATAAATGCAAGAATTAACATAGATGTGACAGGTGAGTTTGAGAAGTTGAACATAGGAAAAAAAAACTGTAAAGGATGAGCACTATAAAAGCAACAGAGCACTCAGAAATTAGTGGACAGTTTAAAGGCAAACGCTGTGAGAGTGAAGATAAAAAGAGCCAGTTGTGCTATTTTGTACTGGCCTTGTTTTTTAATGAGGACAAAAAAGGAAAGTGGAGCTGATCGGCTTGTTTGATCACGTGTGTTACTGTGAAATAAAGCTATTTTAACTTTACATAATATCATTAATCTGATTCAAATAGCTTCGTATTTGCAAATTTCTCCTCTGGAGATAATAAAGTCTAATATTTTACACGACTTGTTTCACGTGTATTCATTTTACTATATTTTCTGCATCTTGTGTTAAAGGTACTTTTTGTATTCAGCCCCTATGAATTTGATCTAAAACATTCATTACTAGGGGGCAGCATTTCACCGGTGGGTGTGCTGAAATATTTTTGGATGGGTGCTGCTGTTTTTATTTCTTTTTAGTCCTACCACCGTTTCCTCAGGAGGCTTTGTCACTAGTATAAATCCAGATGTGCTCTTATTGACTTGCCTGGTTGACTCACTGAACCATCTCATGGTTCAGTGAGTCAACCAGGCAAGTTGACTCAGTTCATAATATCTCAAACATTTACACAGATTCTTTTTTTCAACATGAAAATTCTGTTGATAATAATATACAACTTTCAAAAATTAGCTTTAACTTTCCAATAGATACCTTTAACTTGCACCGTCACTCTGGGCTGTTTTGCATTTCAATGATATTGACTTTGCATATAATGCCACATGTTAAGAATATGACATAAGAGAGAGAGAGAGCGAGAGAGACAGGTGTGGAGAGAGCGCGAGAGAGAATGGGAAAGGTAGAGCGACATAGACACAGTAGAGGGAGTGGAAGAGAGAGAGAAAGTCGCCATTACTGCCTGGCTGTGCTGCTAAGAGGGGAGGGAGCACACAGAGCCAGGTTTCGGCTTTCAACGCATACCACACTAAGCTCACCAAAATACACTAAAATACGGGCTAACCGGGCTTGTGGGACTACAGCGGACTACACCTCCAACTAAACCTGACTTCGGATTTTGTTGGATGCTTCCGGTGACCGCGGATTGTGGATTGTATAAAGAGTTTTGATTGCCTTTTAATGTAGGAATGCTTTCTCCTCTTCTCCGTGGTATGTGGATCTGGGAGCGACCATGTTATTAGGTGGGTAGGGGAATGTATTTGGACTGGGATTGGGACTTCATTAGCTGAACTAGCACTCCTTTATGTGGATAAAAGGTCCCCGCACGATTGCGCCATCCCGAGTTAAAAGAAACCGGGGTGGGAATGTGAGTCTGACTTCTTAAATTAGCCGAGGCTGTAATTTTAACAAGTCTTCCCAGTGTGAGGCTGTTGCTAACATTAGCCACTCGCTAACTCATCCTCCTGGCATGCTAGGCTAACAGTGCTCGGCTAATGTTAGCTAGTAGGGTTGGGAAAGGTGGGTTTTTTCTCTCCTGGAGTATCAGGGCCAAGGCAGGCCGAGCCCGGTATCGCCTTTTCTCTCAGGGGTAGATTCATGACCGCCCCATCAATTCCCGGGGCTCCTAACATTAGCCTCGAAGGATTGACGCATTAACTTAATATAAAGGTCTGCTGGTTTTAATTCCAGCATAACTAATTCACATTAACTCCTCTAACTCACTCTCACTCCTCTTTTCTAGGCTACTTTGATGTTTTCTGTGGTGTCCGCCCCTTTTCACTTTGCTTTATTATACTGTTACAAATAGGTTAAAGCAGAAAATGTAAAAAATATAATAACGGAATAGAAAGAAAATCCATAGCTGTAGTGTCGTCGGAGTTCAAAGCCTTCACGCCCTCTTAGCGTTAATTGGTCGTTTAATTGTTTCGGAGTGTGTTTGGAAGTTGCTGGATTTTCTATGTTAATATCCTGCTAACGTTAGCTCAGGGGACAGAGGGTCACATCCAGGAGTGCCACTGGGCAGATTATTGAATTTCCCCGACATTACCGAGGGTGTGTTTACACATACACACCCTTAACGTCTCGGCGGTGCTGAAGAGCTGTAACCACATATGTTATTAGGTGCTTTTATCGCCTTTTTTTCTTCTGTGCCTCACAGTACGCAGGCAGGTCAGTGGGTTTGTCCTGCTGCAGCAGCTCTGCATGCCATTTGCATCGACTCAGGCTGCTGCTGCTCCTTTTGCCCCTTTCCCAAACTCTTATTAAAGGAGTAGTCCGGCGTTTATCTAAGAACCCGTCCTAATGCATAAGGTCGGGGGAGGAACCCCGACCTTATGCAGACTTCACTGTAAAATTTGTCCTATTGCTGAGTTAGATTTTTAAAAACATCAGTTATTAGTGGGAGCCATTTGTGCTGAAAATAGCAATTGTGTTCTTTGTTTTGTTTCCACTTAGAATGTGCCATTATATCTTTTTAGTGCCCATAAAACCACAAGGGTTCACTCAATGATGTGACAGGGCTCTTTTGTCCATGAATCCTGAATGGACTGTTTCCAGGAAACTGTTGATCAAGTTAATAACACCAATCCTGAAAGTCACCTAAATCCTACAATTTACTTACAGTATATCAAAAATAATGTACACATTGTTTTATAGTGTAAAACCTGTGGTAATTTGTAAGAAAGAAAGGTAAGGAAGAGTTCTCTGCTTTTTTGTTTTAAGAGTTCTTATTCTGTTAGAATTATTTTTTATGGATAGACAAGTCTGGAAAGGTTTGCAGTTTTGTCTGCATTGCTCCCAGGAAAAATGGATATTGGTTACTGCCATTATGCTTATAATACTGGCAGATATTCAGTGCTAGTATTAGCTTTTGCAGACTGTATAAAGGCACTGGCACTGGCAAGCCCAGTGAGTGATGACAGGCTTGATTGTGTCAGTTGGCCTATAAACTGCTGTTCTTACATCATTGATACCCCCAGGGAAGGGGAAGTCAGATAAGTGACGCCAAGGTTCAGGTCTGGACCTGACTTTGGAAGAGGGTGGCGTATTTTTGATTTTCTTTTAAAATAAGCTTCTTTTTGAACAATTTCATAGTTAATTTCCTTTTTAGACTGATTGCGGCAGACATTATGTGCCTAATAATTTGGTGTTTTGTATCAACTGTAGTCTTTCTGATGATATCTGAAATTTAAAGCTGCATAACTTATTGGCAGACGATGAGCGCCTTTTTAAAAGCTGAAATCCAGAAATCCCATGAGGCAGCACCAGGTCACTGCTGCAGCCTTGGTTTAGAGGACAAGATTTAATACTTGGAGGAGTCAGTTTCTCTCCGAACAGAAAGCTCTCGCTACCTTTTAGGAAGTGGTTTCTGTTTTACTTCTAAGTTCTGATTCATCGCTTCTTGTGGGAGGAGTGCTGTGTGTACCCAAGTCTGAAGAAACCAGTTGTGCCTCATTTTAAATGAATGGCACACCTTTTTCTGTTAGAGGCCCACTTTCAGAAATACAAAATAAATAATAATAATAATAATAAAAAAAGAAAATTCCAGCCAGTGCAGGTTTAAAAGGTTTACCATCCTTGGCAGCATGTTCCGCTGCTGTGTTTCAGGGCTTAACAGCATTTAGTCATCTCTAAAACCAGCTTGCCAAGTGATACCTTAATCCCCCCCTGCAGCCTCAGAGTGAATGGACTAATCATGATGCACAAGGCTACTTTTAGCTATTAGTGCAGCATAAATTCAGTTTAGGCTCTAGTGTTGGCTGTTTGACATAATAAAACCATCGCCCACTCCTTCTGGTTTTCTTCAGTGTGAAGCTAATTGCTTATCACTGCTACTGTTCCTCTCCTTATGCATGTGACATTTATTTATTCATATTAACCTTGTGTGTTGACAGTAGAGGAGGTATTAACTTTGGTATTGGCTGAAATTAATGCAAAGAAGATGCTGGAATTTGGGTGACAGATCTCCTCAAACACAGTGGTTTGGATGGGAATCGTGGCAGTGATTCATTTTCAAAACGAAATGAATAGATTTTGCAGTTTGTAATTGATTGATTGTTTTAGCCAGTTGCCAAGTAAATATTCCAGATGTTTTCCTGAGTGGACGAAGAGGGCCTTAGTTTACTGTTTATTATTGTCATTTCTATATTTAGGCTTGATTTGGCTGCTGGTTGGAATAAGGAAGCAAACTGAATATAGTCTATGATCATCAATTGATCTGTCTCTAAAAACAGGACTGGCAGTAAGTCGGTTTAAGAAAAAAGGTTTTGCCTTCAATATATCTTTAAGCTCATATGCGCACACACACACGTGTGTGTGTGTGTGTGTGTGTGTGTAAGTCTAATGTATATGAGTAAGTCTTTTTTTTTTTTTTTAAGGTGATCAATTTAAAATCTTTTCATCATTTGATATGAGCCAGGTGCTGCCATGGCCCCTCCTTGCTTTTAAAACCAAGTCCTTCTTTATATCTTTGTTTCTGCTAAGCCTTTTGTAAACTCCCATCCCACAGGTGACATCATTACCTCGGCCTCTATAGAGAGTCAGGGGAAACCTCATCGTTTCATGTCAGCAAACCAGATTTCTGCTCTGGTGCAGTTTCTCAGGCTCAGCAGGCCGTCGATCTCCATCTAGCAATTCCAGCACACGCAGGCAGATTCACTCACTGATTGCAACTGTTCTGTAAAAACAACAATGACTGAAATTCTCTCTGCAGCTATCACTTATCAGCCTTTAGTCAGGTCACAGAAGGGTTCAACTGCATTTGACCGTGTTAATTTTGATAATATTTACAGAAAGATTGCCCAGTCAATCACAGGCCTTTTCTGTTTATTCAATCAGGAATTGCTGATTATTGGTATTGTCGGCAGTGAAACACTTCATTTCACTTGCTTGTTAATGCTGCTAGTCAAATAGTCTACATTAATAATCAAGATTAATAGTCAGGACCAGAATGTCAGGCAAAATCTATTATGACAACAGCAAGCAAAGTAATCACGATTGTACATTTACCCCTAATTATGCAGCCCTAGGTTTTGCTGGTAACGATAACAAATCTGTGAACTGATTTATTTTTCTTTCTCAGAGCAAAGCAAATCATTTCTAGGTCAGTGGCTGTCAAAGGGCTGGAGTTGCACGCCATTTTTATTCTGCCTCGACACAAATTGGTTGAAAGCACTTATTTTTCTCAGCAACGGGAAAAGTGACATTGCCGAGGCCGGGCTGTGAATGAACCACTCTCTCTCTCTTATATAAATGTTACTGTCACACTTTAGTTCTTGTATTTCTAGCATGCTATTCTGATATTGCAGCTTTGAAAAAATTTTTCCTTTTTCACTTTCCAAATTGTAGTAGGGCTCTTTTAATCACATTTTTTACATTATAAACCTATTGTAGTGGGGTTTTAAAACCAATATATTTTATTATTTATACATGAAAGGCTTGACTAAAACCTCATTAAACCTGTGAGACTGAGCTTTTTTCCCCCCTGTTCAAGTATGATGAAGTGCATTTTGCCTAATTACCTCTGCCAAGGAGGTTATGTTTTTGGTAGTGTTTGTGTGCTATTCTGTCTGTAAACACGATAGCTTGAAAATTTTTGAGTGAATTCTGATAAATCTTTGCAGGGGTGTAGCGTTGGGTCATGTTAGCAATTTATTAAAGTTTGGCTTACGTCCACCAAGTTCCTCAAAGTCAACTTAATGATTTATTGGTGGAAAATTGACAAAAACGCTTATAACTTAGAAACTATGATTCTTACAGTTGCGGTGTGTACATATAGAATAAACAAAGTATAAAGATGTAAAATGTCACATTTGATCTCTGACTTCTCCTTCAAGGTCAATAGATTGATCTGAGGGTTAAAGTGATGATAATGCTATATAGAGCTATTTAAAACTATTTCTAAATACCATTGTTTGTACTGACATCTAGGCATATAGGGAATGATAAGTGGGGATTCTAAATATCACATTACTCTGGACCTCTGACCTCGTCTTCAAGGTCAAACAAGTTCAAAATTTCACAGAGTCAAACTTTATAAAATGTCTCATAAAACAGTTTTACCTGTTTTTAACAACACAGTGTAATTTCAGATTAACGTGATTTTAAAAAAAAAATTACTATACCATGTACACATGTCCATGTGTGTCTCACAGGGTTGTGCAGTGAAACAAAGAGCTGATTATATTATTTGTGATGAATAAGTTCTTTGAAAACGAAACTCTAAATGTGCATCTGATTATTTTCCCCTTATCTTTTCCTAATTGTGAATTTTGTATCTTGCAGGCAGGTGATAAAAGGAGATGTGGGCTGCTCTATCCCAGCTTGAATAAGATCCAGGATAGAAACGGGGAGCTATACAGAGAGAATCATTCACTGAAACTGAGGGAAAATGAAAATGAAGGTACCTCTGGATCACTGACAAGCAGAACTGGGATGATATCATGACCTTTTCTTCCTGAGAGTAACTAGGTTAGCAATGAGTGGGGGGATATAATGGCCAAGAACAAGGATGCACGCCCCCCGACATTCGCCGTCAGCGTGGTTGGCCTCTCGGGGACGGAGAAAGAGAAGGGGAATTGTGGCGTGGGGAAGTCCTGCCTATGCAACCGATATGTGCGTCCTGATGCAGATAACTACTACTCGGAGCACACCTCAGTACTCAGCACAATAGACTTTGGTGGTCGTGTGGTTAACAATGACCACTTCTTGTACTGGGGGGAGGTGTCTCATCGAGGGGACGAGGGGTTGGACTGTAAAATCCAAGTCATTGAACAGACGGAGTTTATCGATGACCAGACGTTTCTTCCACATCGGAGTACGAACTTGCAGCCGTACACAAAACGGGCAGCAGCAACCAAGCTCCAGTCAGCAGAGAAGCTTATGTACATCTGCACAGACCAGCTGGGCTTGGAGCAGGACTTTGATCAGAAGCAGATGCCTGATGGGAAGCTAAACATCGATGGCTTTTTGTTGTGCATTGATGTTAGTAAAGGTTGCAACAGGAAGTTTGATGACCAGATTAAGTTTGTCAATAGCCTTTACTCTCAAATTGTCAAGTCAAAGAAGCCTATTGTTGTTGCTGCCACAAAATGTGATGAGTGTGTGGACCAGCACCTGAGGGACCTGCAGGCCTTTGTTGCCAGCAAGAAGAACCTGATGCTAATTGAAACGTCAGCGCGATCCAATGTCAACATAGAGCTTTGCTTCAACTCCCTAATCCAGCAGCTGGATAAAACAAGAGGGAAACCGAAAACTGTGCCATACCTGGAGGCCTATAAAATCCAACGACAACTTGTTGCCTCAGTATCGGATAGATTTGAGAAATTGATGGTACACTCAGTGAGAGATTATCACATCACGTGGAAAACTGTGATAAATAATCTAAAGGGGCAGCCTGACTATGATGAGTTCATCACCTTGGAGGGGACCAAGAAGGCCCGCAACATGTTCACAAAGCACATTGCACAACTGAAACAGGAGCACATTAAGAGGAGAAGGGAGGAGTATCTGACAACGCTGCCAAAAACCCTTAACAACATCCTCAATAATCTGGATGAGATTGAACACCTTTCTTGGCCTGAGGCACAGAGTGTGATCCGGAACAGGCCAGATTTCCAGTACTGGTTTATCATACTGGAAAATACACCGTGGGATGAGACGGACCACATTGATAACAGTGACCGTAGGATACCCTTTGACCTTCTCGACACACCTGATGGTGAGAGAATTTACCATAACCATGTCCAGCACCTTCTCTCTGAGAAGAGAAGGGTGGAGATGAAAGAGAGGTTCAAGAAGACACTGGAGAGGGTTCATTTTATCACTCCGGGGCAGCCTTGGGAGGAAGTCATGTGCTTTGTCATGGAGGATGAGGCCTACAAGTACATCACAGAATCAGATAGGAGGGATGTTTACTGTAGGCACCAGCAGGAAATAGTTGAAAGGGCGAAAGAGGATTTTCAGGAAATGCTTTTTGAGCATGCCGAGTTATTCTATGACTTGGACCTGAATGCAACCCCCAGCTGTGACAAGATGACTGAAATTCACAGCGTATTGAATGAGGAGCCCAGATACAGAGCGCTGCAGAAACTTGCCCCAGATAGAGAGTCGCTCCTCCTCAAACACATTGGGTTTGTTTACCATCCCACTAAGGAGACATGCCTGAGCGGGCAGAACTGCGTGGATCTGAAAGTGGAGCAGGTTTTAGCAAACAGGCTGGTGCAGCTCGACCACGGACGCTCTAATCTTTACTATACCAGTGCCAACATTGATAAGATAAACCTCTGCCTCCTGGGAAAGGAGGGTCTTTCACAGGACCTAGCCAATGAGATCCGAGATCAATCTACAGATGATGAGTACACTCTAGATGGTAAAATCTATGAACTGGAGCTTCTTCCTGTGGATGTCAACTCCACTTTGCTCTTCAGCCACACGTGGGTTACCACATTTAAGCCACATGGCTGCTTTTGTGTCTTCAACTCAATAGAGTCGCTTAACTCTATTGGCGATTGCATAGGCAGGATAAGAGCGGAGATAGCACAGAGTCGGCGTGATAGATTTGCTCAACCACTCCCTTTCATTCTTATCCTGGCAAATCAGAGAGACAGTGTTTGCAAAAACATACCTATCCTGAGACACCAAGGTCAGCAACTAGCAAACAAATTGCAGTGCACCTTTGTCGACATCCCCTCTGGAGCCTTTCCTCGTAAATTCACAGAGTTTCAAATTAAGCAGGGTCTCAGAGCAGTCCTGGAGGGGCTAAAGCATAACTTTGAAGTCTTGGCCCCACTGCCATGTATCAAAGACATGTCAGAGATGGACCTTAGAATAGTCATGTGTGCCATGTGCTGGGATCCCTTCAGCGTTGACCTCATCCTCTCGCCTTTTCTAGACTCACATTGCTGTAGTGCTGGGCAGCCTGGTCAGAGCAACACACTGATACTGGACAAAATCATCGGGGACAGCAGGAGGAGGATCCAGGTCACCATCCTCTCCTACCACTCTGCCATTGGTGTCCGCAAAGATGAACTGGTGCATGGTTACATTTTGGTCTACTCTGCCAAACGCAAAGCTTCCATGGCAACCCTGCGGGCATTCCTGGCAGAAGTCCAGGATGTTATCCCTGTGCAGATGGTGGCAATCACAGACAGCCAGGCAGATTTCTTTGAGAATGATGCCATCAAGGAGTTGATGACCGAGGGGGAGCACATTGCCACAGAGATTGCTGCCAAGTTTACGGCCCTCTATTCACTGTCACAGTATCATCGGCAGACCGAAGTTTTTACCCCCTTTTTCAATGAAGTGCTGGAGAAGAAGCCGAACATTGAGAGTTCCTTTCTGTTTGACAGCTCGTCACGTGAGTGCACCACAGGAGCCAGTGAAGATGTCTTCCCCACCTCTCCCCATAGCCACTCCCCAGCTTATAACACTTATTACCCAGAGTCTGATGATGACAATGAGGCCCCCCCACCTTATAGTCCAATAGGTGATGATGTTCAACTTCTGCCTACACCCAGTGAGCGGGCCAAATACCGCATCGACCTTGAGGGGAATGAGTACCCAGTGCATAGCACACCTGTCGGAGACCATGAACGCAACCACAAAGTGCCTCCACCTGTCCGCCCCAAACCAGCTCTCCCCAGGCCTAATGTCAAAAAGCTGGACCCTAACCTGCTCAAAACCATTGAGGCTGGTATGCGAAGTAACCGAAGAATGCCACGTGCCCCAGTGATGCACACTGAAGATGTGGAGGCGTCAGACAACTATGCAGACCCTGTGGACACTCTACTTAGATCCAGGGGGTTCCACAATGATGACATATATGCTGTACCTGAAGACGCACACAGCCGCTTGATCAAAATAAAGAACTCCTTTGGTGGGTTACATGGTCTCCACGGAGGAGGAGAGGAAGAGAATGGATTTGATCGGAAATCTCAGCCTGGAAGGCGGCCGTCAAAATACAAACATCGTTCAAAAATCCTTTTCAGTAAGACAAAGGCCTACCAAAGACGTTTCCACTCAGACAGTGACGGGGAGGAGACTGGCCCGGCCACTCAGAAAAAGAAAAACAGAAGAGCTCATCGGGGCAGCGAGGAAGACCCGCTGCTCTCTCCTGTCGACCCCTGGAAGAGTGGGATTGATAATCCTGCAATCACCTCTGACCCAGAGCAGGAGGACAAGAAGATAAAAAAGAAGAAGACACCCAAGACGCCAAAGGAACCGAAGAAGGTGAGACTTGTCTGTCGTGACGCATTCACTTTTTCAGAACACTAATGGAAAAATCACATTTACGTTTTCCTTTTTGAAAATAAGATGCTTTGAAAATTCTGTATAGAAAAGAATGGTCAAACAAAGCAAGGTGGCAAAGATAGCCACAGTGTTTGTTTTGTTTTTTTGTTTTGGTCAGAATGAGTGAAGTAATGCTTTAGTGCACTGAATATGAGAGCGAGTGATAGAGAGCATGGGCAAATGAGAGCAGAAGAGATTGTGTAAAGTAGGGGGTGAGCAGATGTGCGTGGGTGTGAGCAAATTTTGTTGGCTCGAGACTCATATTGAGAACAAACTAATTTGATAATTTATTGATTGGCCCCATTGCTAAAGTAGTTTATGAGCCTCCACATCTTGCAGGCCCCAGAAAAGCAATAAAGGTGCTTGATAAAAGACGCACTGTTAAAGACGATTGGTCTCTGTACAGTCTCAGAGCAAAGGCTGAATCTTTGACAGCTCTTTAAAGGCTTGTCTGAGACTTCTGACGACATGCAGAAATGGTGTGTTTGATACAGTCAAGATAAATGCTTTGTGCACAACATTACTGTTAAAACAACCCTTTATTGTGGTGAAAAGCTGAAGAAATGAAGTTTAAAAACATACGTGTGTATTACGCATATTCATGCCCACATATGCGCGTGCTCATTCTGGGGTATGTAAATTCCTAGCAAATTACTTAAAGGTACATCTTCATTTGTGGACTATTACAGACTGAAAATGGAGGTAGTTCTTAATACCATTTTCTATTCCAAAGTAAATTTTAGGTGCTCAGAATGGATCCTTTATTTATTCCTCAGTCATGTTTGAGTATTGTTAAAGCGAACATTATTATTGAAAACTCTTAAGCACAGACATATGCTTTTGATTAAATATGTTTTAAGTCTTGAGAGCTTGAAAAGAAAGCATCTAGACTTCTTTAGGGTTTTTTTTTTTCTTTTTTGAAGGCGTTTCACCTCCTTAATTCCTACTAAGGGTTTATTATCTTTATTACCTATTATTACTCTCCACCAGTTGTAGAACTAAAGAAGCCTCTTGGATAAGAGGTGAAACATCTTCAAAAAACTAATGAAGTTCTCTTCTTTTCAAGCTCTCAAGACTACAATTACCTAGATGACTGAGAACTTACACAGACAAAAATGTTTATTTAAACACTATTACTGACAGAACAATAAAAAAAAAAGTTGGCAGAACTTTATTTAGCAGTTGCAACATCCTAGCATGACAGTTTCTCAGTTTCTGACACTTTAACAAACATACAAGTGCTTGCAAGCAAGTGAGCAAGCGTGGAAGCACAAATCAGATAACGTGCAAATCAGTAGAGGAACAGCCACCGGTGCTACATGGGCATCACAAACGCAGGGCATTGTTGGAATATTCAAACCATTTTTGATAATCAGAGAGGAGAGCAAAAGCCAAATGAGGATGTGCAGAACTGGAGGTGTTTAGCTGCTGTGCTGGCCAATTAGAGTGGATCCTGAACCGCTGTAGGCATGACAACACTTTGAAGAGCAGAGGAGTGTGGGAAATCAAAGCTAACCTGGCACCTTGTTACACATCTCAGCTTCAGTCTTGAATAACTTGTTTTGTCTGTTATTGCCTTCTGTGTTCTTGTCTTCCTCTACATGCTTTCTCCCTCTCGATGGTCCTTCATCCCACTACCTTTCTTTCTGATCTATTCCCCGATTACCATCCTCCTCCTCCTCCACCTCTTCTTCTCCTCTGGTATGTTCTGCCTCCTCTTCACCCTCTTTCCTCCTCCATCTCTGCTCTCCCTGGTGTCTATTTCTCAATTGCCCCTTCATTCCTTTACTCTTTTTATCTCGTTCTCCCTATTTTCTTCATTCTGTTTAAACACTTTAATTCACCATATATTTGTCCGTCTTTCTATTTTGCTTACTATCCCTTCTGCCTTCAATCTCCTTTTAAACTTTTCTTTTCCTTTTCTTACTTCTCTGTACTTGTTCACTTTTCCATGTCTTCATTTTCCTCTCTTTTTCCCCTTTTCATCCCATTGAGTTCTTCCTTTTTTCTCAACTTGTTCCCATTTGTCATCCTCTATTCTCTCCTGTCATTCCTTCCTCACCACCTACTTACTTCCACCCTGCGCTCTTTGCCATCTCATCTTTGTTTTTATTCTTTTATTTGCTCTTATAGCCGAAATCCTCCAAGCCCCCCAAACCGCTGTACCCACCCACTCGGAGAACCTGGGAGAGCAACTACTTTGGCGTTCCCCTGCAGAACCTGGTGACCCTGGACCGCCCCATCCCACTCTTCATTGAGAAATGTGTCGACTACATTGAGCGCACAGGTGAGTCATGAGTTTTCACCAGTTTTTCTAGCCTTCTTCCCTCTGATATTTTGCTCTGTTCTGTTATTTTCTGTATCATTTCTCTGTGTTGTGTGTGTGCGCATGCGTGTGTGTGTGTTTGAGGCACTAATTTTAAAGGAGTAGTTGAGCAAGATGAGGGATGGGTGGAGTAGGTAGTGGGGGAGGTGCAGTGATTTATGGTGGGAGGTCAGCCAGCCTGCCAGTCAATACAAGTTAACTTGAATGGAAATGTTTTATTGACGTTTTATTTGAGGTCTTGCCAAAGCGCTGCTAGAATGATTACAAATAAGACGGTAAAAGATTACCAAGATCAAAAAACTGATTAAGGAATGGCAGTGGAGAAATGTACGTGCAATCCATTAATCAGCCTTGCTTAAGAAAAGCGAAAAGAAAATGGGATGTTACCAGTAACAACATGCATGGATAATTGCAGATGTGAAAAATGTTTGGATGGTTACTGGTGGAGTGTGGTTGGGTTATTAAACTTTTGTAGCTCAAAGTAGAGCTGAAATATGTGTTGTAAAAAAAAAAGGGTTAAGTATTTGCTGCTTTTCTAATGTGATGATTTGCTGCTTTTCATCGTATTTGTATGTCTTCATTGAGATTAAGTTAATTGATTAATAAGGAAATGGTTACAGTCATTCATCACAACATTCATTAAATGCAGCTATAAATAAAAAACAGCCTCATGTGTCAAGAACAGTTACTCACTCCAGTCAGTCAGTAAGCCTCAAGGTCAAAGGTTGCTAGTTTTGTCAGCTTTGATTCACTTGACAATAATAAAACTGGAAGTGTGACTCAGAAATACTTTAAGGAACTTTTACAAGGCAACTGGCCTCATCAGGTCCTTTTAAACTCTTTAACTAGCCAATCCCAGAAGTCAGTGGTTGCAGCCAAAGCAGCAGCCGCTCTTGTAGGAATCAGTCTGGATAAATTAAGGTTCAAAATAAGACAGGCGACCTGTTTGGACATGTGTAGCTTCAGCTGGTGACACCAGCACCCATGCACGCTGCGCATGTGCCTGTCTTCCTGCCCAGCTGTCGTAAAGAAAGCCTCTCCCAAAGTTTGGGAGATTCCTCTGTGAAGTCATGGATGCATATTTGTGCAATGTTTGGTGGACACTTCTTTTAACCTGTCTCTGACCATTTTAAATGTGTGTGTCTTCTGTATAGAAGACAGGAGTGTAAATCAGATGGATATTAAAGCTGACTTGTCCATTTTTAGCCTCACAGTCTGAGATTTTTCCTGTGCCTTGCAGCTAGCCCAAGTGTGACTTTTTCTTTCTGACCACTGAAATAAATATTTTAAACATGTTAAATATTTTATAGGTTTGTTGCATTATGTATTTACACACGGTCTAGTACTCTTGAGTGTTTAGTGCTTTGAATAAGCTCTAAGAAGTGAAAGAGTCTCTTGATGAATGACCTCAAAGAAACTTTTTCCCCCCAAGTAGAAGTCTCTAAATTACTGGGAGATCAAATGTGTTCCCTGAAATTTTTGATCCTGTTTGTTAGGAAAGTTATTGCAGCATTCAAGGCCAGTTATGGTATTTGGCAGATTTTGAAGTTTTCTTTCTTTTTTTTTTTCTAAGTGCACCAACTTCAGCTAAATAAATGTGGAAACATCCTAGGTGTTGACATTAAAACTGCTTCATTACACTAAACTGAAAGCACCATCTTCCACATTTTTCTCCATCTGCAATCATATATGTAGCTGCTGTATAGTATGTGCATTAAAAGGAGGTATTTCCCAGTGTTCCTACCTTTGGTTCTGTTTTGGAGGTAGCGTTTGTATCGGAGCTCTTTTCATTCTGTGGCTGTTAATTCCTGTCCTGAAAAATCCTTTCTGAATATGTTTTGATATTCAGCTGGATCTACATGAGCCCACTGGTGGATGCCAACCAAATGTAGGATTAATCCCAGTGCTGCGTGGGTGTGTGTTTTGTGTGTGTGTGTGTGTATATATATGTCTGCGTGTGTGTGTGCGTGCAGACTTCTGCCAGCTGACAGTGGTGTGTTGGAGATTTCATGGCCAGTGCTGTGAAACCCTCTAAGTCCAGACGGTCTGTTGGGTGGATTTAACAGCTTTTCCCATCCTTTCTTTTTCTGGAATATAGTTTCTTAGCAGACACAGCCAGAACATCTTTGTGCTTTTTTTTAAAGCCTGCTGTTGTATAAGATGTTTGGTATGTAGACAATTTAAGAGCAATTTTGCAATTCGATGAGACCTTTCAGGTTGTTTCCTTGTTAGAGAGGAGTTTAGGGATTTGATATATACAGCCTGTTTGCCTCATAAGATAGCCTGAGGTTAAAACTGCCTGTATAACTGTTTAGTTTATAGTTGAGAGGGTGGAGTCCTTTTGAGAATGGGTGTTGACGTAATAGGTCAAAGTTTTTTTCTCCTTTAGTGAAAAAATGGTTTCAATACCCCCTTGTCAGCAATGATCCACCCTGTTAATGTCGGCTTAAGTAAGATTCTGAATCCGTGCCAGCTCCAGAGCTGCGGCTCTATCTGACGTCTGACTCCTGAGCTGACAGTCTCCCATTGGGAATCATTAAAACATCACTGTCATATTGTGTTATTGTTGGTTTTCCACCAGACACCAGCCACTTGGCACATTAATGGGTGTGAAAGTCTAAATGTAAAAGTACTCCTCCCCTTTATGGTGGTCCTATTTTAGTATTGTTTCTAACTCTGGAAAAGTAATCACAGGAAGGGATTCGGATTTTCAGAGTACAGAAGTCAGCAGGTGCAAGTATCTAAACTACCATACTTGCTCTGTAAGCACCGATATAAATGTCTCCGTAGCATCTAAAGTGAGAAAATGTGTATATATTCTGTGATGAGGTAGTTAGATTTTACTTCTTTTTATGTTGTTTAGCCAACCTTAAAAACAATAAAATGGATAATTTTTTTGCTAACTTATAAATAAGTTCAGCAACTTAGCCAGTGTTTCTGTTAGCTTTAAAGAAGCACTCTTGGATGTCATGATGCTAATTTGTTTCCAGTTCTGAATATTTTATAGACTAAGTAATAAACTAATCGAACGCAAAGTAGTGCTGGTAACTATTCTGTATACTACTCTGTTTGTGTTTTAGTTATTTTAGTGTATTGTCTCTCAGACTTGTTTGACTGTCCAAAACTCAGAGATATTCAATTTACAATTTTAGGAGATGGTTGTTCTCCACATGTGATTTATATTTTTGTTCATGTCTGTCATTAACATTTTTTTTTTCTTTTGTTCATTTACTAATAATCTCATGACCTCTACAGAAAGCTGCTCATTTAATGAATCCAGACTCAGTGTGATAATGGAGATTAATTGCAGCTGAAGGATGGTCACTTTCTGTTTTTTGGTTGTAGCATGGGACTGTATTCACTTGGGGGTGGGGGGGTGCGGGGTGGGGGGCTGCTTGGAGGCTGAGTTTAACTACATGTAATAAGCTGCCAGACAAGAGGCACAGAGGCAGAGAGGTGATGATAGCTATTTGTGGTGCCTCTGGTTTCAGACCAGAAAGTGTGAGTGGAAAAGCTGTGACTTTAGTGTGTCTGTGAGAGACAAAAAATGTGTGTGTGTGTGCGTGAGACAGAGTGCGGCTGTAAATGTGACTGAAAGTGTGGAGATGTGAAGCTGTGATTTTTGTGGGTGACATTTATTTGGTGGGTTTGTGTAAGTGATAAGGCTGTGTCATGTGGTTGGTACACACACTCTTTCCGACCTGCTAGATTTAATGCAGATTTTTTTCTGAAGTTTCATGGCATCAACTTTACACGCTATTTTCCAGAAATCTAATTAAGCGTGATGTGTCAGAAAGTTTTCTGTGGTAATGTGCAATGTCAAAGAACTCTTAAAGAAACTCGTATAAAATGCCTACATTAAATAAGGATGATGTTTGCTCTGCACTTGCTGCCTCTGTTTCCTGCGAGGGGAGATGTGCTTGTTATCCTTTTTCTTTTTTTTTTCTGTGTTCCAGTCACCACATTCTAATAATAATACAACCGAGAGGCTTCCCAAGGGCCTCGGGAATCCATAAAGGTTTTTAGATTCAGAAATAATGAACCAAAGCCTTCAACGTTCCTCTAGCCTCCTGCATCAGTGTGCCATAGCGCTGCGTCTAAGTGAGAACCACAGAGAAAAGGAAAAGTTTTCACTGGCTTCTCTGCTGTTATTTGTGACTTTGGATTATCCCTGAAAGCGACAATTTTCTTTGAATTTCATTAAACAAGACCTACTGTTACTGTTTGAATGACAGTGCTGCCGTTTGTTAGTCGTCTCTATATCCTAATCATTCACAGTTTGGTTTTCAAGTGAATCTTGAAACTTGCTGTTTTTGTGATTACTCAGCGCATGATTTTTCTTCTGGTCATAAGCTTTGAGAACCTTTTTATCCATCGGTTGGTGCTTAGCACAAGTAAACACGTACTCATTTTCTTCTCTGTGAGGTATTTAAATTAAAACACAGAAAGCTCTGAGGAAAGTAGAGAAAGGATTAGTCAGTGTTTGGTCGATATGCTCTAATGTGACCAGACTCATTGGTTGGACGGTTGCTGACAGTCTATTGTTGTTGGTAATCACCTAGCTTTTTAGCTAACAGCTGTCGAATCACCCAAACCTAACGGCGACTGCTAGCCTAAATAATATTTAAATTTACGGAATTACTCAGAGTTGAGCCCGAGCCATCACGAAGACCTCGCCAATGTGGCTGCAGTTTGTTTTAATGAATGACCACAAAGTCAGTTAGAGCTCAATTACACGACCGGCTCTTTAAAAACAGTAAGCTTACTCGTCTGCGATAAGATGCCCCTCTAGCTTTTGTGGTTAATGCTTTAGGCTTTGATTGCAAACATATCAGAACTGGTATTATTTGTTGTGTCTAATAACAGTTTTATAGTAGCACAGCTTGCTGCAGGATTTTGTGATAGTGGGCCAAAATCTTTGTTGGTTTATTACAGCTCCTGAAACCATCATCGCACAGCTGCAATGGCACATTTTCTGCAGAGGATCATTTCTATCATTGTCCTTATATGAGTCGTTATGTTAAGACAGCTGTTTTAAATGGAAATGTCTGAAACCCATTAAAACAACTGTATGGGGTACACAAAGAAAGCCTCTTCCACAGTGTGGGAGATTCCTCTGTGAAGTGTACCTGTTGATTGTTAGATATGAGGTACACAAAGGCCAATCCTTTTTCAATGTTTTGTTTTGTTTGCTGTTGGAGTGGCAAGTAATTAGAAGCAAAATGCTGTTTTGCTTCTAAGTATTGAGCGTCCCAAAACACTTATAGGTTCACCGTTAAGTCAACTTTTTTCCCCTTGGTTTGTTTGTTTGTTGTCCTGGTATTTAAATCCATATTCACAAACCAATTCCCAGTTCTTAATTTGACAGTTCACCAGCCGTCAGATGTGCCTTCTGAGACCATCCTGGACTCTTCAGCATGTTGCACATATATTTTCTGGCATGGGAAAGTGTTAGAAAGTGAAAGAATATTTTTATATGAGAATGTAATGATTGTAACTAAAGGCGAGTTTGTTTATCTGTTTAGGGCTGCAACTAAAGATTATTTTGGTAGTCGAATAATCTGTCAATTATTTTATCGATCAGTCAATGATCATTTCAATGTTACCTCACCTGTTCAAGCCTGCCCACCTTGTTGTCTCTTTTCATAATTAAAATAATGACCCATAAAAATACGAGATTGAAACTGTGTTTTTAACATTAATGTGACCATCACAAAATCAAACAATACATATTAAAGTGAATGTAATTTTTATTTTTAAATGAAAATATAACGTGCAAATGAATAAAATTGGCCTCTGTCCAAAAGTGCAAACAAGGCTTCAAATTAAATCAAAAAGATTTTTCTGTGCAAAACAGCTGAAAAGTTTACAGATGATTCAGTTCATGAAGAGGTTTATTATTCAGAATGAACGCTGATATTAATGCAAAAAAAATAAAAAATAAAAAATAGGAGACAATGTAGCTGCTCCTATTTTCCTTCACTCGTTAGCTAACATAACTGAAATGGTGCCACTTAGCAAACATCATCCATGAGAGTTTGTTTCTGATAGGCAAACTAACAGAAACATTATCGTACAAACATTAACAGGTATCTATGACGCACTAACGTACCCATCCCGAGCTGACGCCACAGCTCCAGGGTGCCGGCGCTTTAAACGCTCAGCACTGCAGTGATGCTGCCGTGGAAAGAAAGCTCTGCTCTGCACAGTCTGCATTCAGCTTTATTTTTGTTTGGGGTTTTTTTTGTTGTCAAATGCTCCCTCACCTTTGACAGTCTGTCTCTATTTCCTTTCTTTGCCCCCATATCTTCCTGTAGTGTATTGCAGCTACAGAATCACATGATAAGTGGAAGGAAATGGATAGGTGTTTTAAAATATGACGCTTTGACGTTAAAATTCCACATTGACTAATTTTTGTAGTCGACGTCATCGATTACATCGATGAATCATTGCAGCCCTACTGTTTATCCAATTGTGTAAGTGTGCTTCTACCTGGCCTTTCTCTTTTGTGTGTGAGTGTGTGTAGCCTTTGTAGTGCACAAAAAGGTCCTGACCGTACATGTCTCCAAAATGCAGCAGTCAAGGGATCAGGCTTTCAGATGGCTGTGGTTTTACTGGACAGTACAGAGTTTAGCATATATCTATAGTCTGCACTCTTTTCAGCATTAAGCTCTCACTGTTATCCAGAATGATGTACAGTGGAGCCCGCTAAGATGTTCTGGTCCTGCTAGGAAGGAGGCGAAGGGTCAGAGCTGCAGGGACCTGATAATACACCTGAGAGAAAAGTGCTGTGGGAAAGAAATGAAAGCCAAGAAGTGCTAAAGAAGACTGTATAAAATGAGGCTTTTAAAGGAAGGTGAGAAAGAATAGTAAGAGGAGAGAGCGTGAGGCACTTCTTAAAAATTTTCAGCCCACGCACTCGACAACCCTTCAGTGTAGGAGAAGTGAACTCACAGATATTCAGAGAGCAGTAGTAGCTTTTGAAAAACGACTGCTTCAGCAAGACATGCAGTTCTTCGGGTATCATTCAGCAGAGTCTCAGGCGGCTGAGCGTCGCAGCGCTTACAGATGACATACCTGTTCAAGAAGAGTCGCACTGTCCTAGAAGACGACACAGGCACTTGTATTGTGTTTGTTGTCATTCCAGTTAAAATGGAGAGTTTAGTGGCTCCTGGCTAAATTTTGAACTTTAAAACATCTTAGTTAAAAGGTAGTGCCACCATTTTAACCTCTCTTTAATAAGTCGCCTTAAAACCATTTTACTAATATGTACCACAGCACTAAATAATTAACTCTGAGTGCTCACTGATGCTGGGTGCTCATGCAAATTCTTCATATTTTATATGCCAACCATGTTGCCTTTTAGTGGGCCAGTAGATGTGTAACCAGATGATTGCAAGCCAGCTCTTCAAGGAGCATACATTTTTTTTAATAAACAGCAGATTATTTTTCTACAACGCTTCAAAAAAATCTGTTAACAGGGTCAGTAAAGGAGGGTAAATAAAGCACTGACTTGCATATTTTCTTCTTCCAAAGTGCTCTTTGTTCACCCAAATTGCTGACATCTTGGTATTTTAAGATGGCAAAAACACACATGCTCCAGGCTCCAGTGTGCACCAATTCAAGCTGCATATATTTTCATATAGTACTAGAGAACTCCTGCTTAAATTCCACATTTTATAAACCATGCATTGGTTGAATGAAATGGCAGTCAAATGAAGTGATCAGGCTGTGTGTGTAGCCCTTAGCGGTTCTTGAAACTTAATTTTTTCTTTTGGCCAACATCTGGGCCTGAAGCCAAAGCGTAAAAGGCACAATGAGGTCGATTTTTGTCAGGTCTGCTTACATAACCCCCCCCCAAAGCATCAGCTTGGCCTCAGAGAATAAAATCGTTTGACGAATTGGGTCTCGCAGAAGAAATCTTTGAGATGACAAGCACAAAGCGAGGACACACAGCTCTTTGCCGCTGAACTCGATTAGAGAAGTTTTATTAAATGTTTCCTGCTCCCCAGAGACATGAAATGGTATTTGGCATGAAGGCTGGAGGAAGCAGAGAGAGAGGGAGGCAGAGCAATGATTAAATGGCTTTTTGATGCTGATGCATTTTGAAGTCCCATTGGTTGTTATTTTCCCCAGCACTTAGTATAATGTGAGGAGGAGATGGATAGAGGAGAGAGTGAGTGTTTAGCTTCAGAAGAACTTCAATTGGCTATTTGACTTCTTGAAGAAGTCAGATTTCCTTGTGGCAGAATTCTACTTTTTAAAAAAAATGTATTTTTAGCTTTTTAAAATATTTTCAAAATATTTTTTGTTGAATTTTTATGTCATTTATTTAATCAGTCATTTTAACTATTTCTCCAGCAAAAATCCACAATATCAATCTTAATTAAGAATTTGGTAATTGTCAACAGCACATTGAATAGGCTAATTTTTGCTCTATTAAAAATAATGCCAGATTTTGCTCATTTCAAATCAGCTAATTTATGCACTTGGCAATAATTACAGCTTGGATTGAAAAAACTTGGTTTAGAGACTTTGGTTGCTTTGTTTTGCTTTGGTTTATCATCATTAACTGCCAAAGAAGTATAATTACACAATCAAGGCACAAAATACCAAGGAAAATTTTGATTTTTCAAAACAAATCAACAATGACATGTGTGTGTGTGTGGGGGGGGGGGTCCAGTGAAGTCTCTATTCCATGTACTTCCACTATAATGCAGTGTTTCACATGGAAAGTACATCTGTACCTTTAAAAAATGAGTTTCTCTTGGCTTTTATGGTCATTTCTAATGGCAGCACACATCACTGTCAGCTTCAGTGTCTCATTTCTTGTGCCAGCGATTTTTTTGCACAAGCACATGTTCTTCAAGCCGCTGCAACAATGCCAATTTTTGCCAGTAGCCAGCTGGTGTGACTCTGGAAAAGGCAGGGAACCCCAGTACATTGGTTTTTAACTTCTACTCTGAGCTCTGCTGGAGAATTATGCAGCAAGCATGTCAACCAGGCTTCACACAAAGCTGATTATTGGCTATTTTCAGTCTTGCTTTGAAGTCAGATCTCCACTCCTGACTTTGCAGCGGAATGAAGGGATTTTCATTGGAGTGAAATAGATTTTATAAAAATAATTCATAGATTTTTGAGTACCTCTTTGAGTATGTGCTTGAAGAATGAAGTGATTCAAAAGAGCCAGAGGTTGCAGAGAGAGTTCAGAATATGAGGCTAAAAAACACAGCTGACAGGAGATGAGAAATAATTCCAATATACTATGTTCTTCTACCCTTTCCTGTCAATCATTCTCTGCACTTGTGTTTATTAGATATCCGCCTCCAGTTTTATGTGCTCCAGTAGAAGAGCGAGGAAATCGGCCAAAGTGAGAGTTCAAGTTGAAAATTGATTCCCGGCTGGCTTGCTTCCCATTTTCTACATTGGGATTCGTTCTGTGGCCTGTGCTGTGTTGTGATGTGATCATGCCTGTGTTATTTTCCTGCTGGCAGCTGGACTGACGTCATGTCCAATGGAAACACACCAAATGAGCTTCCTGTTCTGTGGTCAGAGAGCCAGTGCTCCCAGCCTCCTGGTCCCTGTTGAGACTGGTTTAACTGTCTGACCTCTGACCGTGTGGTATCACTGTTTGTCGGGGAAGAAAAAAGGCTGTCTTTTTTTAAAATAATTTTTTTATTGTTCACTTTTGTTTAAAGTCCAGTAGAGAAACAATCTACAGCTACAGACAGACTGAACATAGCACTTTAAATATTAATCTGCATTCATATATACGTATTTTTTTAAATAATCAATTTTTATTTATCTCAATTCAAAAACAACAACAACACACTGTTATAGCTCTAGTTTTCCTGTTCACTGTACGCACACACTCACATTTGCACTTAGATCATGTTGGTGATTTTTTGAATACTAATCTTCAAGAAATTTGAAAGCCTCAGGGGTCGTGTCCTTTTGCACCTCTGGACTGCTTCCTGTGCAGACTTTATTTTTAGATCTCTTTAAAAGTCCTGTTATGACCTATTGGAAGCAAAACATGAACTTCTGATTCAATCTAATCTGACCTTCATGTTGACAATAATCACTGTTCTCCAGCTATGACCCAAGCAAGCGTTTCAGTGAGAGAGAACAAAGTGTTCAAACCCGGCATTGTAATTCAGGTTAAGGGGTCACCGTTTTAACACAGTAGAGGAGATGGAGCATAGAACAATCTAAAAATAGTAGCAGGAAAGATTTTTTATTTAATGGCTTGTGACATTAACATTTATAAAATATAGTCATCCAAAAACAGTGTAAAGTAGTGTGATCTAAACAGTTCCTGGCATTTCCTGTTTTGTTACCTCCTGCAGCACAAACTCTTGAGTGAGAGCTAAACCTGGAACTTGAAGC